>NC_092646.1:22122892-22432892 GCF_039555335.1 Amphiura filiformis
GACATTTAAATACATAACATTAAATTTACGAGTAATGTCTGTTTTTAAAATATTAACACCTTCTCTAAATTAATTATACCACATGTACATATGCTCAATAAACATGGCACATAAATAATTTAGGCCTGTATTAATTTGGTGTGTACAAAACGCTATGTTAAATCTATACTAACAGAACGCTATCAAAATATTCATTGATTTCCTCCATATTTTGTGGGATGATAGCAAATTATATGTCTAACATGTGTGCCAAATTGCATTAAAATCGATGGCGTAACTGCAGAGTTATTGTCCAAAAACTAAAATCAGATGATTTTGCTAAGCAATTTTGTAGACATGTCTGAGGAATTCTAAAATCAGTGTTTGCTTTTTCACATTTGGGATCATAACTTCAGATCCAGTAGAGCGATTCAAATGAAACTTGGACATGTTAGTTTATATATAATAGTGAACACATGCAATAAATAATATTACATTACATCCACAAATATTTCAGGGATCGGTCACTTTAAACATATATTTTCATCAAATTTTGAATAATTTAAGTCGAATAAGACGTAAAATACCTGATACATATCCCCAAACAGTTTAAAACATAGCAATTTGAATAGCTAAAAAGTTGACAATGTTTTTTGGACAATCATGGACCATCTTTTATATTTGCTATAACACTAAGGGCACCGTCAATCAAACATCACACGGATGTGGGATGCAAATTTGTCAATGCTATCTGCAGTAGATAGCAGAATAATGCAACGACATCTACCACCCTATGTCCAATGCATTGCCAAACTTCTCCTTCCAAACCAGTAATTCCTGACCCCACAAAAGTAAACTTCAAAGATTTCAAGCAAATAAAACGAAAAAGAAGTCATTAAAGACCCCCCACAACAAAAAAATAATAATGAAAGATATAAGAAACAAAGAAACAAAACCAACACAAAATAGGAAAGAAAATACCAAAATTAGATAAAGGAAGATAAAACAAAAATCTAAGTAAAAGGAAAATAATGCATTAAAAAGAAGGAAGAATAAAAAGTGCAAATGTCACTTGCTGTTCAATATGTTTCAAGTTCAAGTCCAATTTTACATTAAAAGACACATGCGCAATGTATAGGACACATCAATCAATAATATTTTAACTAACATGGTCAATGATTGGTGTGCAAGTTCAGGCTTATTTCATGATTGTAATTAATTATGAAAGAAAAAGAAAGAAAATATAAACAATTCAAAAATGTTGTTTTTCAGTTAAACAAACACCGATCATTATGAGCATTATAGATAATGACCTTTATTATTAGGCCTATGCAATCTCAAATTGGCACATTTCATTAAACATGATTTGCGTTGTCTCTTCAGTGGGTATAACTGTGTACACTGAAAGTGTGAAAGCCTATTCATGGTAAAGGTAAATCATTGCACATCTCCCCATTGAAAACACACATTGTGCACGGTTGACCACAAAACATAAAGAATAATAGGATTTACTTTTCTATTATATGGTGAATCGTTGGAAATGCGTGCTTGTCTATGTGTGTAAATCGTTATGATTCACCATTTGACCATCCTAACCATGGTGTATTTAAGATGTTTAATGAACACAATTTCACACATTAGGCTGATTTTCTTAAATGTTGGTCAAGTAATGTTTTCAAAAACAATAAATGTGCATAGCCTGTGCGTATCTCTCCCTTCCTATCACTCGCTCTCTCTCTCGTCCCCCTCCGATTTATCACACAGTGGTAAATTTGTGACATTTAAATACATAACATTAAATTTACGAGTAATGTCTGTTTTTAAAATATTAACACCTTCTCTAAATTAATTATACCACATGTACATATGCTCAATAAACATGGCACATAAATAATTTAGGCCTGTATTAATTTTGTGTGTACAAAACGCTATGTTAAATCTATACTAACAGAACGCTATCAAAATATTCATTGATTTCCTCCATATTTTGTGGGATGATAGCAAATTATATGTCTAACATGTGTGCCAAATTGCATTAAAATCGATGGCGTAACTGCAGAGTTATTGTCCAAAAACTAAAATCAGATGATTTTGCTAAGCAATTTTGTAGACATGTCTGAGGAATTCTAAAATCAGTGTTTGCTTTTTCACATTTGGGATCATAACTTCAGATCCAGTAGAGCGATTCAAATGAAACTTGGACATGTTAGTTTATATATAATAGGGAACACATGCAATAAATAATATTACATTACATCCACAAATATTTCAGGGATCGGTCACTTTAAACATATATTTTCATCAAATTTTGAATAATTTAAGTCGAATAAGACGTAAAATACCTGATACATATCCCCAAACAGTTTAAAACATAGCAATTTGAATAGCTAAAAGTTGACAATGTTTTGGACAATCATGGACCATCTTTTATATTTGCTATAACACTAAGGGCACCGTCAATCAAACATCACACGGATGTGGGATGCAAATTTGTCAATGCTATCTGCAGTAGATAGCAGAATAATGCAACGACATCTACCACCCTATGTCCAATGCATTGCCAAACTTCTCCTTCCAAACCAGTAATTCCTGACCCCACAAAAGTAAACTTCAAAGATTTCAAGCAAATAAAACGAAAAAGAAGTCATTAAAGACCCCCCCCCACACACAAAAAATAATAATGAAAGATATAAGAAACAAAGAAACAAAACCAACACAAAATAGGAAAGAAAATACCAAAATTAGATAAAGGAAGATAAAACAAAAAATCTAAGTAAAAGGAAAATAATGCATTAAAAAGAAGGAAGAATAAAAGTGCAAATGTCACTTGCTGTTCAATATGTTTCAAGTTCAAGTCCAATTTTACATTAAAAGACACATGCGCAATGTATAGGACACATCAATCAATAATATTTTAACTAACATGGTCAATGATTGGTGTGCAAGTTCAGGCTTATTTCATGATTGTCATTATTTTGATCGAAAAAAGAAAGAAAATATAAACACTTCCAAAATGTTGTTTTTCAGTTAAACAAACACCGATCATTATGAGCATTATAGATAATGACCTTTATTATTAGGCCTATGCAATCTCAAATTGGCACATTTCATTAAACATGATTTGCGTTGTCTCTTCAGTGGGTATAACTGTGTACACTGAAAGTGTGAAAGCCTATTCATGGTAAAGGTAAATCATTGCACATCTCCCCATTGAAAACACACATTGTGCACGGTTGACCACAAAACATAAAGAATAATAGGATTTACTTTTCTATTATATGGTGAATCGTTGGAAATGCGTGCTTGTCTATGTGTGTAAATCGTTATGATTCACCATTTGACCATCCTAACCATGGTGTATTTAAGATGTTTAATGAACACAATTTCACACATTAGGCTGATTTTCTTAAATGTTGGTCAAGTAATGTTTTCAAAAACAATAAATGTGCATAGCCTGTGCGTATCTCTCCCTTCCTATCACTCGCTCTCTCTCGTCCCCCCTCCGATTTATCACACAGTGGTAAATTTGTGACATTTAAATACATAACATTAAATTTACGAGTAATGTCTGTTTTTAAAATATTAACACCTTCTCTAAATTAATTATACCACATGTACATATGCTCAATAAACATGGCACATAAATAATTTAGGCCTGTATTAATTTGGTGTGTACAAAACGCTATGTTAAATCTATACTAACAGAACGCTATCAAAATATTCATTGATTTCCTCCATATTTTGTGGGATGATAGCAAATTATATGTCTAACATGTGTGCCAAATTGCATTAAAATCGATGGCGTAACTGCAGAGTTATTGTCCAAAAACTAAAATCAGATGATTTTGCTAAGCAATTTTGTAGACATGTCTGAGGAATTCTAAAATCAGTGTTTGCTTTTTCACATTTGGGATCATAACTTCAGATCCAGTAGAGCGATTCAAATGAAACTTGGACATGTTAGTTTATATATAATAGGAACACATGCAATAAATAATATTACATTACATCCACAAATATTTCAGGGATCGGTCACTTTAAACATATATTTTCATCAAATTTTGAATAATTTAAGTCGAATAAGACGTAAAATACCTGATACATATCCCCAAACAGTTTAAAACATAGCAATTTGAATAGCTAAAAAGTTGACAATGTTTTTGGACAATCATGGACCATCTTTTATATTTGCTATAACACTAAGGGCACCGTCAATCAAACATCACACGGATGTGGGATGCAAATTTGTCAATGCTATCTGCAGTAGATAGCAGAATAATGCAACGACATCTACCACCCTATGTCCAATGCATTGCCAAACTTCTCCTTCCAAACCAGTAATTCCTGACCCCACAAAAGTAAACTTCAAAGATTTCAAGCAAATAAAACGAAAAAGAAGTCATTAAAGACCCCCCCCCCACAAAAAAATAATAATGAAAGATATAAGAAACAAAGAAACAAAACCAACACAAAATAGGAAAGAAAATACCAAAATTAGATAAAGGAAGATAAAACAAAAAATCTAAGTAAAAGGAAAATAATGCATTAAAAAGAAGGAAGAATAAAAAGTGCAAATGTCACTTGCTGTTCAATATGTTTCAAGTTCAAGTCCAATTTTACATTAAAAGACACATGCGCAATGTATAGGACACATCAATCAATAATATTTTAACTAACATGGTCAATGATTGGTGTGCAAGTTCAGGCTTATTTCATGATTGTCATTATTTTTGATCGAAAAAGAAAGAAAATATAAACAATTCAAAATGTTGTTTTCAGTTAAACAAACACCGATCATTATGAGCATTATAGATAATGACCTTTATTATTAGGCCTATGCAATCTCAAATTGGCACATTTCATTAAACATGATTTGCGTTGTCTCTTCAGTGGGTATAACTGTGTACACTGAAAGTGTGAAAGCCTATTCATGGTAAAGGTAAATCATTGCACATCTCCCCATTGAAAACACACATTGTGCACGGTTGACCACAAAACATAAAGAATAATAGGATTTACTTTTCTATTATATGGTGAATCGTTGGAAATGCGTGCTTGTCTATGTGTAAATCGTTATGATTCACCATTTGACCATCCTAACCATGGTGTATTTAAGATGTTTAATGAACACAATTTCACACATTAGGCTGATTTTCTTAAATGTTGGTCAAGTAATGTTTTCAAAAACAATAAATGTGCATAGCCTGTGCGTATCTCTCCTTCCTATCACTCGCTCTCTCTCGTCACCCTCCGATTTATCACACAGTGGTAAATTTGTGACATTTAAATACATAACATTAAATTTACGAGTAATGTCTGTTTTTTAAAATATTAACACCTTCTCTAAATTAATTATACCACATGTACATATGCTCAATAAACATGGCACATAAATAATTTAGGCCTGTATTTGGGTGTACAAAACGCTATGTTAAATCTATACTAACAGAACGCTATCAAAATATTCATTGATTTCCTCCATATTTTGTGGGATGATAGCAAATTATATGTCTAACATGTGTGCCAAATTGCATTAAAATCGATGGCGTAACTGCAGAGTTATTGTCCAAAACTAAAATCAGATGATTTTGCTAAGCAATTTTGTAGACAATCCCGGAAAAATGTGTTCGAACACCCACTGTAATTCCCATGTTCATCTTAGTATAGTGCGCACGCTATATGAGTCACTGGAAACTAAGATTTATAATAGAGTTCTCTCAATGTTCATCTTAAGCATATCCCTCCCTTTCCCCACCAATCAATGTTGGGAGAAGATATGTGAAGATGAGCATATTGGGTATGCCAACATTGTACGGGGGTAGAAGGGGGACTATTTCCAATAAGGCCTTTAAAGTGTTCGAACAATATTTTCTGAGATTGTGGTTCTGGTAATCACTTTCACTTTTACTTATTTTATTTCTTTCTATGCATTCTAATCGGTGTTCCTTCTTCCTTTGATTCTTATTTATCCACAAACGTATTCGCCTGCCAAATTTTTTTTCCGAAAGAGTGTTGTTGACTTACATAATTTTTCTATGATAGGAAAACCTTGTAGACTTTGTACACTGAGTGCCTTAGGCATGTTTCCAAGTTTATCAAATTACCTTAATTTATGGAAACAGATAATTTGTTTAAATGTGATTTTCTCTTCTTTATACCCGCTGCTTAAATCTGATTTTATAAATCTGAGGTAGATACATGAATACATGTCTATCTATTTCGGGTTTTTTTTTCAATTAAATATTTCGCAGTATATTTTGCTTCCGGTAATTTGTAACTTAACGTAACAAAATGTTGAAAAAAGCCGGCAAATGCGGTTTGTTTGGAACACATTAAAAATAGAATACACGAGTCATTTCTCGCTTAATTCCTGTATTGAGCCCATAGAATATGACTATAAAGCAAACAGTAACGTGTAAAAGTTGAATTATTGCGGGAAAAGTGAATGTTAATTGCAAAAAGGAAAATTAACAGCCGGCTCTGTCCATTTTTTTTTTATATCGATTAATAATCGCCAGAATCGTCCAGTGATGTTAGTTTATTCATGCAAAATACTGCCTTGTTGTACAAAATATTGAAGTAAATATTAAAAAATATATATATAAAGGACATATTTCTATTGACTTTCATAAGTATCATTCAGAAAGTTTTGTTTAGCCTACATAATTCAGTTTGATAAACATAATGGTGTAGCTAACTATATCCGAAATGCCCCCATAATTATATTACATATTAATATTGTTATTTCATTTTTACAGACAAGCCCGTGTACAGTTGGAGAAGATACTAAGTGTGGTTGCCCTGATGGCACAGATCAGACTAGGGAAACCAGCTGTATTCCTAGCCCACTTTGTATGGAGAATGAAGGAAGTGTCATGGTGATGAATCCAGGTATAAAGTTGAGGGTAGCAACAGAAACACTATTTTTATAAAGGAAATGCTCAATCTAATCTCAACTGGAGGTGGGTTGAGGCGGGCTTATGTGCGAACTCGAGTTACACCCATTTGAATACAAAAAAAACACTCATTTTAGTAGCTGCACACGGCTATTTCGCCGAATCAATAAAGCATTAACACGATTTATGAAATGACAAATTTTGCTTTTAATTAATACTCAACAAATAATGCAAATAAACTTCACAAACATAAGTACTGACTAAATTAAATGAATAAAATTGCAAGTACAAATTGGATTTTTTTATACCTCTTCGACGGTAACGTGTTTTGTAGATATGGTAGAGTTCTCTCTAAAATAAGACTCAATAATGTATGCATGTACGTTGCGCGACGTAGTTCTCGCGATCGTGCAAACATCACTGTTAAATATTTCATAACAATTATATTAAAATGATATTGCACTGTTTGATATAAATTCAAACAAATAAATATATTGCCCGAAATTATGATAATCTGAAAAAAATAAGTCTTGGTAAGATTTAATAATATTGTACATATCCGTTCATGTGTTTAAAATGTTCCATGCCAATCAATACACTAGGAAATGTATACAGCTACAAAAATGGGTGGTTTATTCCAACGACTATAACTTAGGTTTGCTGTGTGCATTAATTACAACAATTCTTTTTTTATTATTTAAACGTTTAGAATTTGCACTTTCCAACGATATTTACAGCGTATTCCTTGTAGATCTGTAGTTACAGCGCCTCAATCATGAGTTTACTTCTTTTTGAATCAGCTTGCACTTGAATCTGTGACCATGATGATTAATAAATTAGTTAATCACATTATATTGTTAACATTTCAGATGATGTCTATCCACATCACAAATGTCAGCCCTGTGAGGAGGGCTACATACAGCCTAAGAACTACACCATGGATGTATGTCATCTACCTGTGTCACCTGACCCTGTTGTGACACCTGCGAGTGAGTACATTAATAGATTATAAGTTAAATCCGAAGCCTTGTCCATTGCCATTTGGTCTAATAACATTTCATCCAATACCCATTTAGTCCATATAAACACAACATAAAAAGAAAGTCGTCACTCCAATGATCCGTCATAAATCTAAACCTAATAATGTGATAACAATTTGATTGGTACGGTTGTATCCAGAATCTTTATAGCTCTAACTTGATACCATTTGCTACCAAAAGCTCTAAATTGACAAAGATTGATACCAGGTTTTGAAATTTGGTGCGTTTTTAAAAGTTATAAATCCAAACGATTAAAACATTGCTAGGCGTGGTCAAGCTTGCTTGCCTGTTATGAGCGACGTACTATCCTAAGTCGCAGTTTATTAAATTTTTCAATTTATTCAATTGTTCGTCTTGAGTGATCACTGTGTGATCGATATAATATCTAGCGATCATTTCGGGCAATAACATTGCCACGCTCTGAAATTTATCTCTGCGTGCTCCTGTTAATTTGCCACTTCTGAAAATGCATCAAATGTCATGTATTGGTATAAATCATTTTAGAGCTTTTGGTAGCAAATGTGGTATCAAATTGAAGCTCACAAGTTTATACAGCCAACCCTCGTTTTTGTGTGAGATTGATCTATTGATCACCTTTTCAAAATTGCACACCCATGTGCAAGTTGAACATCCACTTTTGTTTTGATGCCAGAATTTATATAGAGGCTAAGTTTCAAAAACTTGGGTCAGTGCTGAATTACAGCTATTTTAACGGCAGCAATTCTGTACCGCCTAGTCTAGTGTTGATAGTCTAAGGGTTGACGGTACCGTTAGGGGCATTTGAAGGAATTAGTTTTTTTAACTATTTTAACTACCTGCTTCTGGGATGTATGGAACTGTGTTAATTGTTATTGTTATTGTAAGCTTGTGTCTGAAATTAATTTGATGTTCTTCATTTACATTATTTATGAACTTGTGTTTCATTTCAGAAATATATAGCAACAACTTATTTAATGTATATAAAGCGCAGCTTTCTCTTGCGCATTTTGATACCTCTTTTGTTGCTCTACGATATCATTTGGTTGAGTTATGGGCGCTTGAGTGGCGTCAAGTCGGATTTTGAAAGTTGCACTTAGCTCCAATTCAAGCCAAATGCGTTGTACTGTGACCAATAAATGACCATTGCTTTTGTCCGCCAAATTCAAATGAGTACTTGTGTGTCGCGTGTTGGATAAATTGATTGCGATGACCATCAATTGTACTCAAATGGTCAACAATGGTAGGCATAAATCAATATGAGGTTGAAGTCAGATTACCTGACACCACCTTAGGAGGCCTTCGGTGCATCCTGCTCAGGAAATGGCGAGACATTGACCAAGGAAAGATAAGGCATCTTGTTCAAAGCATGCGACGACAAATCCAGGCAGTGATAGACAGTAACTAAATGTTATCGTAGAGCAACAAAAGAGGTATCAAAATGCACAGGAGAAAGCTGCGCTTTATACACATTAAATAAGTTTTTGCTATATATTTCAGTTCCCGATATATCTGACCATCTATAATCGTTTCGATACTTTCTGGGTTGAGTTTATATGCAAGTACATCATGTAGGTGTCTACATGTTGGTCCTATTTTGAACTCCACATTATACTAACAATGTTATTTAGAAGCAAGTATGTTCTAGTGTTCTAGAAGATTTATGCTACAATTTGTCCACTCTGAAGTACAGAGTGACAACGCTCGCGTATACAGCGCGTGAACAGTTCGCAGTGATGCGTCTCTGCTGCATGTATGCGTGCATTTAAAGTCGGCACAATGTGTGCGTCCGCGTCGGTACTTTGTACTTCAGAGTAAACTGACTGTAGGGTTATTATTTAAAGGCATGAGTTTTTTAGGGACGCATAATTAGATATCAAGGGGGCTGGGTAGTTTTTTGAAGAAAAAAATGGAACTGTGTTTAATTGTTATGGTTATTGCAAGCTTGTGTCTGAAAATAATTTGATGTTCTTCATTTACACGATTTATGAACTTGTGTTTAATTTCAGGTGTTCAGAAATCATCCACCAAAGCCTATACATCTTGGACAATAATATCAATTGCTATGGGAGTTGTTATATTGCTAGTTGGAGTTACAGTAGGAGCTGTATTATCACCAGTTATCTTCAGGAAGATAATTACAGCTGATAATTACAAGACATATTTTAGTCGTAGCGATCATGGTATGAAAACACTTTATGTAGGCCCATTTCATAATAATTTAATAACTCTCCACCACTCTTTACTACGCCATACTCCAACTGTTTCTAGAATGCTGTTAGAATAAGAAAAATTAAAATGCTAATTTATTGCACATGCTAACGAAGCCTGATTAACTTTTTGAAATAGCCGTGGGGGAGGGGTTTTAATGAAATATTTTTTGTGTAAAAACTGAAGCATCCTATGTATAAAAGAATATATGAATATTTTAATATACAGTTAAAACTGTACATCATATATAACGATTCGTGATACAAAGGGTGCTACAGTTTATGTGGTTTAGGAGGCAGAGAATTTTTTTTCAGTGAAAATGAAGACTGAAATGATGGTAAAAATTTTATGTAAACATTACATAGAGCACGTCAAAGATTATTATTTCGTTTTTATGGTAATCTAATCTTTTATTTTCTGAAATAAACTTTGGGGTTCTATGTGAACTTTTTATATAAAACAAAAACCAAAATCTATACAATAAAAATGGTACGCTCCATATATCGACCTATATAGCACGTGCGGCCCGGCGAGCCAAAACGATATAATGTATTGTGCATGTATTGTCGGATTTCTGTATGTAGAATTAGAAACACGCAGTTATCAACAATATTGCGCTAAAATACACATTCATGTTTTAAGCAGGAAATTCAAAATATGGTACGTTTTCTGTCTTTGCTTGTCACGCGGTGTGTTTAAGTTGCACATACAGGGTGTCCCAGAAAAAATTACCGGGCAAATGAATTTGGACGTAAGTTGAGAAATAGACATCAGAATCCAAAAATTTAAAAATCAGTGTGTAGCCCGTTTTATTCTGCATCTTATACACTAATTTTACTGGAATCGATCGACTGATTGTGAAGAAATGACCGATTACATAACGCATGCGTCAATTCACTTCATTCCAAGTTTGAAAGAAAGATCATTCAACACAATGCGCACTAGTGGTTAACTGTCAATTGGCTTCATATTTTGTAAAGTGAAATCCTTTTTGTTCTTTTTAAATAATCTGTTTCTTGCAAAACATTTAATAAGGGTTTGTTCAAATTTGAAAACGGTATTGAAAATGAAAGCTTGCATGTAAGATGATGCTCGGTACTTTTTTCGTTAATGTTGATATAAATGTTGCATAAAGAATTATTGCATAAAGAATTCCTTCTGGCTTAAAAAAATCCACACACACATTAATATTTTTGGAATATTTCCAAGAAATTGTAATGCAAAGTTTAAATCTTTTAAAACATCAACATTAATGTTGCATGGTATCAAAATCACACGTAAAGCTGTAAGCACTTGTTCACTGCCATTCTTGGCTCAAATGTTCTTTGGTAAGTTAAAATATAACATATTTCCACAACCTAAAGAATTAAAGTTGGAAAGCTTCCAATTGCAGAAATCAAATTTTTCTCGGACAAAATGTTATTCATCTTCAGTGAAAGCATGAATAACATAACACCGTCGGATTATAAAATAGATTATGTGGACTAAACCTAATAAGATACACAAACTTTAGGGTGTGGAAAGCGAGTATGTGAAAAACGCCTTTTGATCAAACTTGGAATGAACTGCATTGATGCGCACATTATGTAACCGTTAATATCTTCGCAACCAGTCAAGCAAATCAAATAAAATTTTCGTATGTGATGCACAGTAAAATAGGCTATGCGCTACATTTTAAATTTTTTGATTCTGATGTCTAGTTCTCGACTTACGTCCAATTTTATTCCCTCGGTAATTTTTTCTGGGACACCCTGTATATCTTCAAATATCAAAATGGCTAACAATCAGTCAGGTGGGCGACTGGTATAAGGAGCTGGACGTATACTGCCTCCATGATTGTGCCTAGGTGCGGCGCGGGTTCGAGGCCAAACTCAATTTCCTTTTCTTTTCAAAAAATGGGGCCGGGCGAATTTATGTATGGCGTAGGGAAGAGTGACTCTCCGCTGATATTGCGCTAGTTTGTATTGTTTGAATGTTTCTGTGTTCCAGTATTCGATGGGTACTGTTTGTACTGTTTACCCTGATTGTTCATATCCATAAGTACCAGACTTGGGCCTTGTTTAACAGGGACAGTCTGTGTAGCTCAGTGGTTAGAGCGCTCGCCACGCAAGCGAGAGGTATGCGATTCAAGTCACCGCACCGGCAGGTATGTCCGGAATTTTTTCTTTGGTTTATCTGCCTATGCATGTTATGTTTCCATTGTCATTTCATGTTTAATTGTGCCAGTGGGCGATGCGTGATTATTCTTTCCCCTGTATATCAATAGTAAAATATGATTCATAAACAATGGTCATTGATTAATGTCATAATGTTGACACCAAGAATCCATGACCTTTGTTTTGTCTCACAATATTTTGTCTTATATATTTTGTTTATAGACTATGATATTGTAAACGTACATCCAGAAGGGCCAGAAGACAATTTGACCCATGTATCTGAATTCAGTGGAACTTTATATACAGTTTCAAAGGTTATTGGACCTCAAGGGGGCTGTCTTGGAGTAATTGCCAACGACAGTGTGCAGCTAGATATTCCATCCGGAGCCTTGACCGAATCGAAAAGGATAACACTGTACATCGAATCACCAGAAGCAAGTCATCAACCATTAAGACACGAGCTCATAATTGCACCTGTAGTCCGATTAGAGCCTGATGGGCTTCAGTTCTTGAGACCTGTGACATTGACTGTGAAGCATGCGGCAGTGGGTTTGGGACTTGACGGTCTCCGGGTTTGGACAACAACAACAGGTTAGTGGTTAGGGTGAGGACGGGTTTACCTTTAAATACCGGGTACGTGGCTGCGTTTGGAAAAACAGTAGTATTAATGCCGCATCAATATCTCCAAAAAGTGCACGACTAGCGACAGTTTTATATTTCCCGCATTAAAGATTGCGTCTACACTACTTTGTATAAACATCTCAAAAAAGTAATATACCCCCCCCCCCTTAAATAATGGCCATTATTAAAACACGGGCTATTGTATTAGAAATCATTTTAATTTTAATGTAGTGAGGTCCAGATTTGAAAGTTTCTTGAAGTCTCTTGTAACCTTGGCATGTTTAAAAAATGAGATGTTACGAAGATGACCAGCCTAACCTGATCTAACTTAACCGTTGAAATGACAACTTGGCGGGGCATTTTAAATGTGTTAACTCTTCATTTCAACTAGGGATTAGGTAAATATTGACCAACGATAAGAATAATGACATTTGATATTGATTTTCCCGACATTTTGACCCCAAATGCATGAAACAAAACGAACATTCCCATGAGAGCCGAGCAGATTTCCTTCCATTATACTGAATACATATCAATAGAATTTACTGCAACTTTCAAATCTTGGGTTACATTGATTTAAATGTACCCTGCGGCGTCAATATTTAGACAATTGCTACAAATGAGGTGTCAAAATTCGCAGAAATAAATTCTGCTTCCAATGCATTTTACAGATTTGTAATACATTCGCCCGTTTTTGAATAATGACCATTATTTAAGGGGGGTTAGTTACTTTTTTTGAGATGTTTATGTTAGTTGGTTGTATGTCAATGACATATATATCTATTTTGGCGAGTTATGGCTTACGATAGAACCCCTTTACGAATCTTCCGTGGATGATAATACGTAAGATATAATATGTTAAAGTATGAATTTGTTGCCCTTTTTCTAATACAAAATACAAAATACAAGATAATTTCATTTATACATTAAGGGGGACCACAGGTCAACTTCCCAAACCCTTGTAAAAATGAAGATTTTGTCACAGGTAAATTGTACTATATCTGAGCTTTAATTTGGTCTTTGTTTGGTTAAAATCGGACATTCCTATCTAAAGTTATTGCCAATACAAGATGATAAGTCACGTAAAAATACTAAAAATAGCAGCTCGTTCTTATGTTATTACTATATAAATAATTTCTTTTGTATTTCATTGTTTTTCAAGCTGCGATAGTTAAGGAATTTCATAACAATATCATTTACAGCAAAGTAAATACCAATTTATAGTGTAAACTGTTTTAGTAATTTAGGAAAAATATAAATCAATACAAATATCAATATTTAAATGTAAGTGTTTCTAAAATGTGAATTAAAAAAATTATTTAGTGTTTCTAGACTAAAAATGCTAATATCTCAAAATGGTAATTCGGCGGTGTCAGAATTTTGCCTCCAAAAACTTGTCCACTTCCCATAGGTTTATGACCATGAAATTTGGCACACATATACTATTTGTAATGCTCTACAACTTAATGGGAGCTTTTGTTGATATCTGCTTTACTTTACTGATTTATAGGTCTTCAAAGTCAAATCCAGACGAAAAAATCAGTTTTTGTCATCAAACGGTTGCCATGGCAACAGAAAGCAAAAATTTCAAAATGTCTCTTCATTAAGCTGCAAAGCTATACCTATATAACATATCTGGATAGTAAATAGTAACATTTAAAAATTTTCTCCTTAAACATTATTTTTGGGGGGCAAAATTCACATTTTTCCTATGCCTCATTTGAACATATTTGACCTTTGACCTCGCCTCATTTGCATATACATATCGACACGCACAAAAAAAATTAATTTTCTGAAACTTTAATCTTTTAGTGTTACATTTATATATAACAAGCCATACTTCTATCATTAATAGTCTATAAACAAGGCCATTCAAAATTCCACCTAAAAACGACCTGTGGTCCCCCCGTAAAAAGAAATAAACAAAAGCAGTATCCAAACAAACGGAGGGGATGACCAGAAGGGCAGTAAGGCCAGAGGAAGTCACCGCCTTTAACAAACAAATGTTACCATCAAAATAAGTAAAAACAAACAAACGAGAAACACAATGCTCAAGAATTAATCATATTTTGAAATCAAGTCACGTTTATCATGTTTATATATTTTTCGGATATGTTTCACTAAATGTTGCAGTTTTTATTGAGTTTGGCAATGAATTTTTGCAATGCAATTTTGAAAGCCAAACTATAAAAATTAGCAACGAATTCTACCATTTCCTATAGCTTCAAACAAGCCAAATTGGCATTGGAAGTTTGCAATGCATTGTGGAAGTTTGCAATGCATTTTTGCAGTTTTGGGACACTTTGCCCTCTGACCTATTGGGAAAATTTAGAAAAATTGGTTTCTGTGCGTGCAAAATATATGAAATCCGAAATGTTTTACAAGAATTAAAAACAAACCCAAAAAACATTATTATTATATAAAAAAATTAATTATGTTAAAATTTTTAACGATAACATTAATAATAATTACAGCAATTTCCCCGATATGTCAGAGTTCAAAGTGTCCCAAAACTGTTCTCAAAAACCGGAGGTTACAATGGCGATTGGGCTTATTACACTCCTTCATATGTAAACAAATATACTTCTCTACCTCTTTTTTTCAAAGGTAGTCATAAAAGAGTTGAAGGGCCATTTTAGTTCACTATAGAATTGGTTTATTACCTATTCTTTTCTTTTTTTCTTTTTTTTGCGCATTATGTTAACTGATATATAATTTGAGGATGAAATAAGATAGTCCCATAACATTCTAAGACTCTAAACATGAGGTTTGATGATTTAAGTGAAATTTGGGATTTTGGCCGCCATCTTGGATTTAAGGGGAACAATTCCTGAGAAACTTGAGGTGGCGCTGTGCTTATTTTATTTCTTTCATCTGTTGTATAACATATATGGTTTTGGTAGGAAAGAGTGGTATTTTTTTCCTGGGATCGATGGACCTGTGGTAAGATAAGAATACAGCAACAAAATATTTCTTTTCATCCTTCTCAGGACACGGTAGGCCTACTAAATGGCAGCGCTTTAGTACTGCCGATACACGCTTGACCAATGATGTAATTCAGATTCGACCAACACATTTCTGCATCTGGTGTTTTGTGGGAATCAGGAGTCAACTTAGAGTAAAGATACTGCCGTTTATTCATGTTGACTTGCGAAGTGCAAAACAGATTGAATTGATTGTATATGCGTTGAAAAACTATGATGTAAAGGTAATGATTTTAAGACTTGTATTATTTTAAAATTAATTTAAAGGTATATTCAATGATCCCAGCGAAAGTGTAAAATATTGAAATTGCGTATAAATAATTATGACGTGAAGAATAAGTCATAAAAAATATCATTAGGTATATTTGAAAATGAAAAATTTGGCTAAAAGCTAAGAAAACAACAATATTGACAAAGTTGAAGCCCCATTCAAATTCATATAGCAAGTTTCTCAAGTATGAAGAAATTATAGATTCATGTAAAATGTCTTATTTTGCCTTTAATACACGGCTTTCGGTACATCTATGACTCTAATTAAATGCTAGCTAAGGTGCCAAAAGCTCAATTCTGATTATTTTTACGATTCTCCGGATTAGCAAATCACTTTAAAAACTGGTAAACCTATTCAACATACAATGACTGAATGTTTCGTGTCATTATATGAGCCTTGGAGAGAATTTATTTGTTCAGTCATGAATAGGTCGAGGTGGAGTTTGTTTTTGTACAACCTTTTTGAATTTAGCAAGTTTTAGCTTGTTTCTTTTATAGCCGTGACTCTGCCACTTTGCTTTCCACTCTGCTTGATCAGAGGGGAAAATTTTTATAAAATGGGTTAAAAAGTACAAAACACCTAATATCTGGGAGGCCAGCATGCCACAGGGAAGCAATAGCTCCCCCTCCTTCCCCTTTAGCTACGGGTAACTAAATTTAGTATAATAATGTATACAGTTATTATAAAAGCATAATGTCAAAAGCATGTAATAGTAATAAAGGCTGCCAAACTCTTTTGATATTCTCAGCAATTTCTTGTCTTTGCAGGATGTTGAAGACACAATGAAGAAGAAGGACAACATACTTTGCTTAGATAGTTTCGAGAAGGTTTATGATATTTCCCGGCACCAAAATCTTGAAATTGGCCTAAAAGATGTCACAGATAGAAATATGGAGAATGTTTGGAACGTAAAGGATACCCCTCAGGTATGCTAAGATATCAGAAACTGATTAAGGGGACACTGGCTTTGTGTCTGATTGAGGTTACACGGTGTTTTCTGTTCTTTCTTTTTTCTTTCTTTTCTTTTTTTTTCTTTTTTTTTTATGGGGGGTCTTTATCTATGGAATGTTTTTAATTTTGACTCCGATTGACCCCTCCCATGACGCTATTTCGCCACTGGCTTTGTTTCTGTGCTTTATGCTTAATGATGGAGACCAACATGGCTGCGATAACATATACAATATTTAGGATTATTGCAATCGGAAACAAAGAGGATCAAACAGGTATGCGTTCTTTGACACAATTGGTCATTTCTAATATTGAGTTTTAGTTTTGGTTTTGGTCACGTGGTTTCCTATTATCCTGCCTAAGCCCTTGAGTGACGTTATTATTGATATCTTTGTTTGTACCTGTTTTTTGGTTTCTGAACAAAAGAGAAATCAAATCTTATAATTTGAAAACAGGGAATGAAAACTACTCGTTATAAGCCGAATCCAAAGTGGCGGAACTTTTAAACATTTCCCAACAGGACTTCTCAGAGACAACATCTAATTTAATTGAAATTATAACTGTAATTTGCCACTTTTAGCTATAATTTACAAGCAAAAACAGTCATTCTTATTAAAGGATTATCTGCTTTTAATACCGTATCTACCTATCAAAATGGACATCTTTGACAAATTACTGCAAAATTTTCTACTTTATTTTGGCATTTGTCAATTATTTTTAGTTTGGCACTTATCAATATTATTTCTATTTTGGCATTTATCTGCAAAGTTTGGCATTTGTGTACATCCATATCAAAACGATGCACTTGTCGTCTGCTACATGGGTTTCTTTTTACATAATAGCTAGGAATAAATACCAGACTCATCTCAAGTGAAGGTCACTTCAAATTAATGCCAAGTCACATGATTTAGGAATGCTCTCTGTATTCCTAAACTATAGGACTTGATTTCAAGTGATATCCTTTTGATATGGATGTACACGTTTATCATGTTTATCAATAATTTCATAATGTAATCCCGATTTTCAATATATTCAATAACTCCCAACAAAAAGGGCTTAGACCCTAATTTCGCATGTACTCTTATAATCACGTCACTAACCTTTTATTTGTATGGTATAAAAGCGTATAAAGCACCTTCACACTCTTGCAGAATGCATAGACTGAAATTAGTATTTGTACAAGTCTAAGGGATGATCATGATTGTTTTAGATAACATCAAAAAACACCATCATGACCAAAGTTCCTTCAAAATATACACTTTTTACTCAATCAAAATGGAATATGGAATGACAACTTTTATTAATAAGGATTAAAGGCACAATGTGTGATTTGCTCTACAGTTTTTCTTTTTTTTTGCCCTCAATTTTTCTCGAATTTCTATTTTTTGCATGATTCTAATGCCCAGTGGTGTACTAAAACACCACGTGAAAGACTAAGCCTGAACTGCTTTAATTGCAGTAAAATTTAAATTTTTATAATAAATCCGAAGTGATGTATGTACAACCCAGCTGCGTGAAGCGCCACCAATAATCACGATAATAATACGATCGGCGAGTTAATACATGCATTGTAGGAGCTGGAATGATACTGCAATATGACGATGAATCTTAGTGAAAACTAACATTTAAATAGGAATCTATTCTTTTTGCAAATCACACATTATGGCTTTAAGCTATATTTCATCTTGCATAACAGAATAAGTAATTTAAAATGGTTCTGTATTTTCGGAAGGAGTGATTGTGAAGAGTAGCTTACGGGATATTACATATACACGAGGTCACTTTCATCTCAGATAATGGATCTGAACATGCCGAAGACAATCGTTTCTTTTATTTTGATCTTCATGTTTCTATTTCTTTTTCAGAAAATAAACTGGAAAAATATAAACAAAGGTCGTGGCAATGCGTGTTGTCGATTTGATTTAACCGCAAATGATGACAAAGTAGACAGCATCAAGGGAACTCTTACGGTACAGAGAAAGCGTAATGATCCGCAATTCATGGAAGTGCATATTAAACATATCATGAGACCGTCATCCCTATCTGCTAACGGGATCGGGATCCGGCAATTGCAAACAGCTGCTCCCGGGGAAGCAACAGCTACTGTGACGGAATCTCATACCAATAATTCAGATCGATCCGAACGAACTCCTTCAACTTCAGCTCATGTAAATGCAAATACAACAGCTGCGTCTGTGAGCTACTGCAACGATGAGAGTGGTAGGTGAAGGTATATTGGTCCGGGGCATATATTGCATGTGTATTTTATAAACGTGCAGATGTTTTTTATTATTATTATTTATCACTTTTATTGCTATCATTATTAGTAGTAGTACAATTTTTATTATTATTATTATTATTAATATTAATTATTATTATTATCATTATTTTTACCATTATTATTATTAGTAGTAGTAATAGTAGTAGTAGTAGTAGTAGTAGTAGTAGTAGTAGTAGTAGTAGTAGTAGTAGTTTAGGAGCTACGTATACCTGTAATAAACACGTGGGAAAAGGGTCGGATTTTCGCCATCAGACGCCGTTTTGGGAATCAGGGGTTTCACCACTGTAAATCGCCTTATTTATTTATTTATTTATTTATTTATTTATTTATTTATTTATTTATTTATTTATTTATTTATTTATTTATTTATTTATTTATTTATTTATTTATTTATTTATTTATTTATTTATTTTCAGGTGATCAGCTTCGAAATCAAGTTCAGATATTTCAGTTAATTCTGGATGATGCTGCTGATGTCCTCTACACTAACCTCAATCCAAACAATATTGTTAAGAGACTCACATCCAGAGGGATTCTGAATGACGTCGAGGTCGCTGACATTACAAACATACAAGGACTTGGAGAGAGGGTCAAGATGCTAGTAGCAATTCTCAAAACAAAAGACGTCAAGGCATACGATGAGTTCATGAGTGCGTTACGTGAATTCGATCATGTTGTATACCGTGAAGTTAAAATAATGGAAAGGAAATACCCACGTAAATGACTTCAAGATTATTCAATTCAAATTTGATTTGATTTATAAAAAGTCCAGATCAGCATTTCAGCTGGTCATCCCTGGGCTGTGTTTTTACATCAAGATAATTAGGCCATAATACCGGAAAAGACCCTAAATGACCTTTAACCCTTATTCTGTGTACAGCATATTGACACTTGATAGCCGATGCATTAATTATTATTGATATCATTGTACTATGTAATTTGCCAATTTTTTGTTGCATACCGGAAATAACCCCTATATGACATGTGACCCTACATCTGTGAAGGCCCTATTGGGTAATGGCAATGCAAATGTGCAAGTGACGGAAGAGGCATTTTGAAGGCATTAGGCTCTCATACCAGAAATGCCCAAAGGCATAACACTCGGGACAAAATTAATCCAAAATATTGTAATGTGCATCTTCCTTTGACCTGGATTTATACACACGTTGGCCACAATTTTAAACCATTTTAGCGTTAATATTGTAAACTTTTGTGCCCGTCGCCCACATTTGTCGGTTTAGTTAGCGGGTAGGCGGGACGGTTTGGAAATTTTGTTTCGCTTCGCCTGATGGCCCCACTACGCCCATGAAAATGACACATCAATGATTGAATACCTTCTACCCAAGGTATTATAGCCACGGATATTACACCACTACAAGTCTATTGAATACATTACGTAATACGAATTGTAAGTTTGTAACATATTCTGTCCATAAAAAGAAGTAACTATGTTTTCATCTATATCAAATGTGCCGGCAAAGTTGCCTGTTTATTTAGCTAATTCAAAATCAAGCATCAAAATAAGTATTACATAACCTGGAAATGTATAGTATATAATCAGTTTCTTGTCTGAAATAAATGCATGATATTAAAGATCACATTGCTTTCATCGCCAACTTATTCATCTCCATCTCCATCAACTGATATGAAATTTGCTAGAGTAAGGCCTTTATTCGTAAATATCTTGATCGACCTGCTACCGAGCGTTTAGTCCATGCATTCGTCACGTCGAGACTGGACTGCCTGCTGCATGGTCTACCAGCTATTCAGATTGCATCATTGCAACGTGTGCAGAACGCGGCAGCAATACTTGTGAATCTGCTTCACGATCCTACTCACCGCTAACGAAGTCCGTCATGGTATTGCATCCATGTACATAATGTGAACTATTATCTGATTATACTCCGGCAGTTAATCTTCGCAGCTCTTCGTAGCTCCTCTTCAGGCCCGGGCCTCGCAGTAAGACCAAATACGGTGATGTTTTTAAAAGGTATTTTTAAATACTAGTACGTTTTCTGTGCTGGTTCATATAGTGTTTTATAAACTATTTTAACTTGCATTGGTATACCTTTTTTAATTTGTCAGGCTATGTATCTTGATCACTGATCTTTTATCTTTGTAAAACTTATAAAACTGTATTTTGGATATATTGATTTTTTTATGTGCATCGCTTTGAAACTGTGTTTATAGCGTTCTATAAATGTATTTTATCATTAATATTATATTATTCAAGAAGAATAGTAGATCTAATGCAGGCAATTACAGACCGGTAAGAATATTACCCATTGTTTCAAAAATTCTTGAAAAAGCAGTGTACAACCAACTTATGTACTTATCTGATAACAATTTGATTTATAACCGGCAATCTGGTTTCAGAGGCTCATATTCAACTGATACATGCCTAATTTACCTCACCGATTTTATTAGATCATAGATAGCTGATGGTAAATATACTGGCATGTTGCTCCTAGACCTGCAAAAGGCATTTGACACAGTAGAACATGATATACTCTGTACCAAATTACAGGCTTTGGGTATTCACATTGACTTTGTTAAATGATTCAAATCATACCTATCTGATAGACAACATTGTTAGTGTAAATCAAGTTGAATCCAAAACCCATGTATATAGCATGTGGCGTGCTAAAATCAGATTGAGCAGGGTGGACCAATTTGAAGTTTCTTGTGATGGTAAAGTTATTAATACTGCCAACTCTGTCAAGTACCTTGGGATTACTCGTGATGAAGATCTAAGTGGTGAAAGTATTGCAAAGTCAGTAATCAAACAAATTAATGAAATGAAATTAATGAAATTGTGGGACAAACAAAGTAATGAAATGCTAAAAAAAAACAATAGCCGCATGTATATGCTCCGTACTCTTAAAAGATTTGATTTTACATCTGATGAACTTGCAGTTATTTACAAAAGCTATGTACGGCCATTGTTAGAATATGGTGATGTTGTATGGGATTCGTCTTTGACATGTGTGAACAGGTTAATTCTCTTGAAAAGTGCAAAAAAGGGCTTGCAAAATAATACTTGGCAAGAAATACAACTCATATACTGATGCAATTGAAGAATGTGGAATTCAGACTCTTTCTGACCGTAGGAAAAATCACAGTGTTAAATTTGCTCAGTCTCTGCCAAAATGTGATCGTACGAGCAATCTCATTCCCCCTACAAGGCGTTCTATGCATGGCAGAGAATTGCGTAATTCAAATTCCATCACTCGTTTACCATGTAGAACTGAGCGGTTCAGAAAGAGTCCAATTCCACACTTCATCAACTTACTTAATGCTTAAAAATTGATGTTTTGTTTAACCCAATGATGCAGTTTAACAATTTGATGCAATTTAATTTAATTATTTTGATGTGACAATTTTTATGGTATGGGTATGACAGTGAACATGAATGTATGCATATTATTTAGGGTGACTGTGTTTGGAAGTACATGTAAGGGGTGCGCTCAAGAGTGAGTAAGGGGATGTGTGTTTGTGAGGATAAGTGTGGCGATAAGATTAGTAAAGGGGTTTGCTTTCATAAGTATGTGCAATATAATTTTTGTGTTTCTCTTATGCTTTTTTGATGCTTATTTGATTTGGTGTGTGACGCGTATTATTTGTGGTTACTGTGTTTGGGAGTAAGAGGTGTGCTTAGGTGTCAAGTGGGTGTGTGTGAGTGTGGTGTGATGGGGTGAGTGTGGAGATAAGCTTATAATATAATTCTGAATATTATATGTTTTTCTTATGCTTATTTCTTGTAGGCCTAATATTGTATTTTAATAACTTTTATGTGTAATAATAGTAAATAATTTTTTGATGTTTTAAGATTGTAAAAAGTAACGCAATTTGGCTATTTGCCACGATGTTATTTTGAATAAATATGAAATGAAATGAAATGAATCAAAAAGCTGTGTAGTAGATTAAGTTTCTTATATAGACAAGGTAACTTTTTGAATAAACGAACCCGGAAGACCATTTGCACTGCCCTTATACAACGTCATTTTGATTATTGTTGCTCTTCATGGTTTTCTTCACAGTTAAGTTTAATACAATAAAATATCAAAACTAAAAATAGATTTGTTGTTATTGTTGTCGTTTTCACAGCGTAATATAAATAATAATTAGCGACGGTTTCTGGGACTAGTTTTCGACATAAAAAGCCTTATACCTTATTTATTGTAATTAATGGTATTGACTAAATTGATGGTAAAATGTTTTTACTATATGTATTCCTAGGCCTGTGAATGTGAGTGATGTAGGTGAGTGACATGAGTGTTGAATGTGTAGAGATTATGTGAGTGCAGAGAGTGTACGGAGTGTATGCGAGAGATGCAAGAGTGTAAATAGGGAAGTTGTGTACATCATAAACACTCCTTAACTTTATCGCTCCTCAAAGTGTCAAGTGTATTACATTAAAATCATGTTGTTGTTGTTTTTTGTTTTGTTTTTTTGCTGCACATTTCTTATTTTTTATATTTACTTATAATAAAGCAAGGCTTCTGTATAACGATTGTTAATTACATGTATCAAATAATGATAAAGTTGGCAACCAGACAGCCTTTCCAAATAAAAAAATAGCCTTATATGAATTATATAAGATATGCATAGACAAATTTTAAAAAAAACCTGTGACGTATTAGGTTTCCTGAATTTTTTTCTTTTTCTTTTAAAAACAAAAAACTGGAAAAAATTTTTAATGTCTTAAAAACAATATCGGGTATAGACTTCGCATTTTGTAGCCATACGCTTTACTTACTAGACGAAATTTTGGATGAGAAAATGGACAATTTGGTGAGAAACGGCCAAAATGGAAAGAATTTAAATTTTCTCATTCTTTTGGATGAAAAATAATAATGTTTGTTTTGAGCTCAGCGGGGATTACCAATTCTCACCAGTTTTAATAAGACAATAATGATTGACACACACACCAGGAAGTTTCACATCCAAAAGAATGAGAAAATTTAAAATTCTTTCTATTTTGGCCGTTTCTCACCAAAATGTCCGTTTTCTCATTCAAAACATTCCTCTAGTGTAAGAATTAGAATAAATATGTTGAGAGAATAAAGGCATGTGAATTTGACATGTCTTTCCTGTTTATAACCTCTTAGGTCGCGTTTTATTTGTCTTTAGATCGTAAAGGTGAATCATTCCTGGAATGAGCATTATCGCAAAATGAAGACACAACTGGAGAAACAAGCTATCGATTTGAGAAAAGAAATTTACTTGCAGCGCATTGAAGGCCTCAATTTTTGCAATCAATTTGAATATTATGATATAATTTGTATACTAACGCTTATCCACTACACTAGACGAAATTTTGGATGAGAAAACGGACATTCTGGTGAGAAACGGTCAAAATGGAAAGAATTTAAATTTTCTCATTCTTTTGGATGAGAAAATTATACTGTTTCTTTTGAGCTCAGCGCGGATTACCAATTCTCACCAGTTTTAATAAGACAATAATGATTGACACACACACACACCACGAAGTTTCACATCCAAAAGGATGAGAAAATTTAAAATTCTTTCTATTTTGGCCGTTTCTCACCAAAATGTACGTTTTCTCATTCAAAACTTCCTCTAATGTAAGAATTAGAATAATTATGTTGAGAGAATAATGGCATGTGAATTTGAAGTGTCTTTCGTGTGATTATAACCTCTTAGGTCGCGTTTTATTATATTTTGTCTTTAGATCGTAAAGGTGAATCATTCCTGGGATGAGCATTATCGCAAAATGAAGACACAACTGGAGAAACAAGCTATCGATTTGAGACAGGAAATTTACTTGCAGCGCATTGAACGCCTCAATTTTTGCAATCAATTTGAATATTATGATATAATTTGTATTATAACGCTTATCCACTACACTAGACGAAATTTTGGATGAGAAAGCGGACATTTTGGTGAGAAACGGCCAAAATGGAAAGAATTTAAATTTTCTCATTCTTTTGGATGAGAAAATAATGTTTGTTTTGAGCTCAGCGGGGATTACCAATTCTCTCCAGTTTTAATAAGACAATAATGATTGACACACACACCACGAAGTTTCACATCCAAAAGAATGAGAAAATTTAAAATCTTTCCATTTTGGCCGTTTCTCACCAAAATGTCCGTTTTCTCATTCAAAACTTCCTCTAGTGACTATAACACTCTTTACTCAAAAACTACTTGCAGAGTATTCAGCGATTGCTCCTGATTGATGATCAAATCGCATGCAGTTACTTGCAACTTTTCTAAAAACATACAAAGTTAGATTTTAAAAATCGCATACCGCATTACATTTTCCATTTTAAGGTATTACACCCTGCCCAATTTTGCCTATTTTTGCATTTTTCTCAAAATTATAGCGCATTGGTGACAAGTAAGATATGTATATTATAGGGGCAAGGACTACAACTACTGCACTGGAAATTTTATTTCAGCACAGACAACAGTTGTGGAGTTACAGTCAAAAATGAGGGAAACCAATATTTGATCAATAAATCAATAACTACTTGCCTTGAGTTGCTGAATTTTCAGTGCAGTAGTTGTAGTCCTTGCCCTATAATATACATATCTTACTTGTCACCTATACGCTATAATTTTTGAGAAAAAATGCAAAAATAGGCACAAAATTGGCTAGGGTTGTAGTACCCCCTTAAGCAGACAAATTAGATTAATAGAAGAAACTAAATGACACAGCTGTGTTTGAGCAAATACGAATATCTATACCTGTGACCCCACCCTAACACCATTTATCCTACCATGACACCCCTTATCCCAATATGATACTACTTAACCCACCTTAGCTCCTTAATTCACCATGACGCCCCTTTTTATAAGCTCTCATTTGAAATGTCTCTAATCTTCAAAGCACCTAATATAAAAACCCGCCCAATTGGGCGCCAAATCAAGACCTTGTTTACCACCGTGTGAAAGCCCTTGTTATAAGTTATAAGCTTTCATTTGATATTATGCCCATCCTTATAGCACCTAAAATTTAAAAGGCGCCCAATTGGGCGTCAAATCCAAAGGTTGATGCCGACTATATCAAAGATCATGTTAAACTAATTTAATATAGGTCTTATCCTCATGATATATCGGGATATTACTCACTGATATTATTTCCTTCAAAATATCAAATGTAATACTCACCGACGTCATCAGTGAGGGATATCTCGATTACAGATAAGATATCATCACAGCATCACCATCTGCTGAAGACGCTAGTCGAACTAGTGAAAACGTTCCAGGTGAGCGAAAAACAGTGTGGTGTCGAAGTTAAACTCTTTATTCAAAACTTAAACACTTATTACTCAGCACATATAACTTAAATTTAATATCTATATGTAATTGTGTTAAAATATTTTGATGAAGGATAGTATCCATAAAACTTACTTGAATACTTTGTTTACTCAAAGCATGTGATATGTTCTGCCATCATGTCCAATTAAAGGGTCATTGCTTAATTTTAGCATCATCTTTTAGGAGCCTCTAGAATATGGTTCAATAATCACTAAAAAAATCTTACTTCATGTCATGTCAGTTTAATTGTATTACAATGCTCCACATACTTCTGTGTCTGCATGTCAACAGACAGAAAATACTTTGAGTATGAGGGATAAGGCTGTGGATCACGAAATGTTCCTTTAATATAAAACGTTAATATGGTTTATAATCACTTCAAAGATGTATAAAAAAGAGTATTATCTGATTGCTACGCTTAGAAAAGCTATTTTTGGGAATATATAAGATCACCAAATTTGCAATGTGCAAGGGGTAAGGGTTTTTGGGCTTACCAAAAGGGAGAAAATGTTGGTCATGACTCGAATTTTGACTTTTCAAAAAAATAAATGACTTGACTAAGATTGTCCAATTTTCCTCACATAGATTGTAAAGTGACTTGAGTCATTTGACTATTATACTCTGATCAGCTCGTAATACCATCGCGTTGATTGATATAGAATGGCGTACATACAGCTGGACGCAGCACCTAAACGTAAACTGCGCTTTGCGTATTGCGTGACTAACGCGAGCTTTAGTGAATCTACGCGAGTGCAAGTTTGAACTTTATTGACTCGCGCAGTAACAAAAATCGAATAATTCTCGCCTGATTACGAACTGATTATAGTATATATTCGACTCGAGATATTGCTAGAAATGACTCGACTCGGTCATTAAATCCACTCGTTGCAGCTTTTGAACTTCCATCTTTTCCTAGTAGGCTTGCTATCCATCCAATGTATTAAAGTTGCAAATGTTTGGTTCGTCCATTGTTCTGTTGTCTCCACAAAGACGTCAGGCCCTGAATTTCCTACAAAAAGTTAAAGATTGTATTAAACTTTCAAGTACACAGTCATCATGGTCATAGGATTATTCTAATTTACATCGTGGCCGTCGATCAGAACAGTTAAGTGATAGATTTTAAGGGGGAAACTTGGAACTTGTGGACCCTTATTTCTATGTACTTGAGTTGAAGAATTAACCAGTCCATTGCCTTTGTTGATAAACATTGAGGTCAACTCATCTATTGAAATTTGATATCTTTATTTTTTTTTACAATTTGAATGCCCAAAATGCGATTATGATCAATTCTAAATATTAAAATTCGTATTTGTGCCATTGAAGCCTAGCCTGGATTATTGAAATACGGAAAAGTAGTCATTTTTATTTAAAATTTCAGGCGTTGTTACCCCACGAATCCATCCGAAGTCTTCATCCTGCGACGAGATACGAAATCTTTATATAAAAATTTTTCTAATCTAATTAGAAAGCAAAATTATACTTCTACGCTAGCGCTTTTACTAGGGATGACCAATGAACCATCAACTTGATTAGAACACTCCCATAGACATGCAGGGAGCTCAACTGTGCACTGCTTGCACAGACATTTCTAAATTGAGCTCATTCTTTTATTTTTCATAATTTTTCTGTAAAATTGGAGATGTTAATGCCAATTATGTTTTGTAACTATCCTGCAAATTACAGCATCATAACTTATTTGGTTTTTCTGTAAGTGTGAGTCAAAATTGGTCCATCGCCACAGTGCGCTTAATTGCCAGTGGCCCAGTGCAGCACTGCTCAGAATGGCACAAAATATTCAGATGAAAAAGATCAGGTGAACACCTTGACCTACTGAGCTGTAATTTGGCAGAGTTGTTGTTATTACCTCTATCATACCCTCTGTAAAAAGGAAAAAAAAAACGGACAAGTAGATCTCGATTTAAAACGTAAATTAAAAGCAACCCTTTGGAATTTCCAAACACCTTTCGAATCATGTTAAATAGACACCTTTCTGAACATAAATGTGAAGTTTCATGCTCATTTGTTGTATTATTCACCTGATCTCAACCCTAAACATTTTCTTATATTTATACCATCTGCACTGACTTGCTGCTATACACGCACAGGAGCTGTACTTTTAAAATACGCGCCTAATCAATAATGAGTCTTTCACTCCATTGTTAAAGTACTGTGCTCCCTGTAGTATATGGAGTGACTAGTCCCTGGATGTGATGGTTTTGTAGCACATGACAGTATTCATTCAGAGGATGATTTAAGCACTTCCCAGCAAGTCTTGCGGTTAGCACAGCTGTGTGAGTGAACACACACCACTGCCCGCCCACTGCATACACACGTGCATGGTTAAATTTGAATTTGGACAGATATATTTACAATAAAAACACCTTCTAAAGGTTGGTCGATTTTACATTTTATGTTATCTACAGAAGGTGTGGATTATCCTTCATGCATACATCACTTTAGATCTGAAATCGACCAACTAATAATGACACACGGGCAATTCTAAAACAACATCTTTTGCACAGAGTTCAATGGGATTTGAAAAGTTAAGTGGCAGTTGAAACTCTAGTGATAACACTTTTACAGTGCATGATGGGGCTTCCTTAAATCATCCTCTGGTATTCATTCAAGCCTATCAAGGTCTGTTATTAGCCACTTGCTGAATGGCTGGGCATTATCAGCTATCAAAGAGATACCTTATGCTGCTGCCAATCACAATAGAGGTTAAACATTTTGTTAAAACCCCAGAAGTGATATCAGGACAAAGCTGTGCATGTTGGTACTTGATTGTTTGGATTCCTATGTTGAAAATCCCTTGTAGTAGCCTTTAGTATTTTTCTTATGTGTAGTGTATATTGTTGTGGAAAAAAAGTTCACCTGGACTTTTGATTTTGTGCCACTTTGGCCATTATGGATGATTTTTGGCAAATGTTTTCTAAAAGCATGATTTCAGTGCCTCGGTTTGAAGAAATACTTAATGCTATTGACTAGTAAAGTGCCATTTCATAAGAAACCCCTTTGATACTTTCACAATATGCTTGTTTCATGTTTGCATATATATTAAAATAAAGAAATATAAAAAGGTAAATATATGCTTATACCAATTTTGCTCACATTGCTATATTTAGACTTTGTCTATTTATTTCGTTCCAATGCCCGGTCAGAATGGGAAACTTTGAAAATTCATAATTCAAAAAGTTTTTGACCGATTTTGACCATTTAACCACCAAAATACTTCTGTTGATGAGTTCTTTCCAGAAAACAATCTTTTGTAGCAAAAGGGGCAACATGAAATTATGATGGTCATCCCTACTTTTACCTGATCAACCGGCAAGCGGCGGCTTCAGCGGATGTTATTGCTCTGAAGATTTGTTGTTGCTATTGATGATGTTGAGACACCCATGGACGAAAGAGATAACAGACAAACTCCAAACAGTCAAAAGTCTCAGCATTACACGATAATGAGGGCCGATTGACTGTGATAAATAGTCTGCTCCGGTGAGTGCACCAAATTTGAGAAGCTTAGAAGTATAATTTTGCTATTACGTTTACCGATACGTATACTTTTCTAATCTTTCGAACTAATGCATAAAATGTTAAATGACAGCCACTTTAGAAAGAGTTCGAACACAATCTTACCTATAAACCTGGGTCATCATTCTTAAAATTTTTCATCCTTAGAAATCCGTCTTCTTACTACAAATTATACAAAAAAAGGGAGAAAACAAACGATATCAGTGTATTTCGATGCAGACAAAATACACACAATTGCGGGTATGCTCCCGGGGATATGTGTAGCAAATTTCTTATGCCCGGGGGGATATGCGTAGCAAATTTCTTAGAATCTCAAATTCAAAACGACTTACAGAAATAAACTTACCTTTTTCGTTGTTTATTTCGTTCGTGTCTCCACCTGTATAATAAAAACATTCACATTTTCTTATCATAGGAAAGAAATGTTCTTGATAATAATTGTTTTGCAAAGATATACTAAGCTCACTATTTCAAAGTCGGAAGTTGTCCTCATCCACCACAGAGCATTGCTTTTGAGATAAAATGTCCGGTTTCTTCTGCATGTAATTGATGGAGACACTTATCGAATTCATGTGAGCTGATATTGAGTGATTTAAAGTGAACAAGTCGGTAGATATGGTCGCTACAATCTCATATTCACTATGGACTATATTAGCCGAATTTCGTTGTTACATAAAATGCGTAGTGAGTTATTGTTGCGCCCTCTCAAGTACGTTAATGTTACGTGTAACCGTAAGCGATATGTTTTCCGTATCACATTTGCATCGCACAAGTACATTTAGATTCAATCATGTTTTACCGTTGTTCATCACCGTTTAACAACGATGCGGCCGCGTCGTCTGCGTGGTTTACTTCGCGAGGGCAGCTTTAGCTGCCCGAGCGAAGTAAACCACGCAGGCGCGCCGGGCGCGAGTTGTTAAACGGTGATGAACAACGGTGAAACATGATTGAATCCCTAAATGAAGCGTTCATATAAACACGGGCTTTTTACCATTACTATCATTACTATTTCTTCTTACTTTACAAAATATAATTCTAAATATTAAAATTCGTATTTGTGCCATTGGAGCCTAGCCTGGATTATTGAAATACGGAAAAGTAGTCATTTTTATTTAAAATTTCAGGCGTTGTTACCCCACGAATCCATCCGAAGTCTTCATCCTGCGACGAGATACGAAATCTTACTTAACATTTCAATAAAGCATTTTTCTAATCTAATTAGAAAGCAAAATTATACTTCTACGCTAGCGCTTTTACCTGATCAACCGGCAATCGGCGGCTTCAGCGGATGTTATTGCTCTGAAGATTTGTTGTTGCTATTGATGATGTTGAGACACCCATGGACGAAAGAGATAACAGACAAACTCCAAACAGTCAAAAGTCTCAGCATTACACGATTATGAGGGCCAATTGACTGTGATAAATAGTCTGCTCCGGTGAGTGCACCAAATTTGAGAAGCTTAGAAGTATAATTTTGCTATTACGTTTACCGATACGTATACTTTTCTAATCTTTCGAACTAATGCATAAAATGTTAAATGACAGCCACTTTAGAAAGAGTTCGAACACAATCTTACCTATAAACATGGGTCATCATTCTTAAAATTTTTCATCCTTAGAAATCCGTCTTCTTACTACAAATTATACAAAAAAAAAGGGAGAAAACAAACGATATCAGTGTATTTCGATGCAGACAAAATACACACAATTGCGGGTATGCTCCCGGGGATATGTGTAGCAAATTTCTTATGCCCGGGGGGATATGCGTAGCAAATTTCTTAGAATCTCAAATTCAAAACGACTTACAGAAATAAACTTACCTTTTTCGTTGTTTATTTCGTTCGTGTCTCCACCTGTATAATAAAACATTCACATTTTCTTATCATAGGAAAGAAATGTTCTTGATAATAATTGTTTTGCAAAGATATACTAAGCTCACTATTTCAAAGTCGGAAGTTGTCCTCATCCACCACAGAGCATTGCTTTTGAGATAAAATGTCCGGTTTCTTCTGCATGTAATTGATGGAGACACTTATCGAATTCATGTGAGCTGATATTGAGTGATTTAAAGTGAACAAGTCGGTAGATATGGTCGCTACAATCTCATATTCACTATGGACTATATTAGCCGAATTTCTTTGTTACATAAAATGCGTAGTGAGTTATTGTTGCGCCCTCTCAAGTACGTTAATGTTACGTGTAACCGTAAGCGATATGTTTTCCGTATCACATTTGCATCGCACAAGTACATTTAGGGATTCAATCATGTTTTACCGTTGTTCATCACCGTTTAACAACGATGCGGCCGCGTCGTCTGCGTGGTTTACTTCGCGAGGGCAGCTTTAGCTGCCCGAGCGAAGTAAACTACGCAGGCGCGCCGGCGCGAGTTGTTAAACGGTGATGAACAACGGTGAAACATGATTGAATCCCTAAATGAAGCGTTCATATAAACACGGGCTTTTTACCATTACTATCATTACTATTTCTTCTTACTTTACAAAATATAAAGGAATTTATCAGAGTGTTTGAGTGACACTTTTTTCCTGTTTAGTCCAATATCCTCTTTTCTATCTATTTCTCTTCTATTGATTGCGACCCCTCTTGACATTTACATCCTGTCAATTAGGACAATACCCTATTGTCCTCTGGAGTTGTCTATTTGCATATTGCTTCTCAGCACTTAGTTGTGAACATGCTTTCTTGCAGTATGGATATATCTTGTGGTTGCTCTGGGCTTGTTTTGCTACCTTTTTACTTGCCTTCAGTTTTTGTCTTCTATTTGGTTTTAAACTACAGCATGTAGTTTTCGCTGTTTAATTTAATAATTTGTCGTCTGTCCCTGAAGAAGAGCAGTTTATCTGCTCGAAACGTCGGTTGATTTTTTGTCTGTTAGGTTTTGTTTGTCTACTATGTACACAGTGATTTTCATCACTTATTTTTGTACTGTTTTCCTGACACCTCTGTGGGTTCTGGAATTGGCAATTTTTGGCCATTTAACTTTGGCACTCGGCACCGAACTTTGCCTGTTTTAAGGCCTACATTGGTTGTTTGGTTTTTGTCTACTTATGTGCTCAGTGATTTTCATCACTTGTTAGTACACTTTTTCTTCGAATGCCTATTTTGTTCCCCCACTTCGTTCTGTCTAGTCTGTATTTTACTTGTTCCCCACGTCAAGTTGGTGTACCTTGCTTTTTTCTTTCCAGAATTTATCAGAATTAAAAATCTAGGGTTCAACCGGGGTTCGAACCAACAATCTATGGATCCATAGTCCAGAGACTACACTACTATGCTACGAGTCGTTTTGCCAGAAAGGCGTTTGTTTACCATTACGGAATAAAGCGCATACACACGATATATGTAATAATACTATCATTACCAATGGATACATTATATAATCTTCGATCAATAATGTAGGACCCTAACCCTAAGCCTAACCTAACTCTAACCCTAATATAACCTTAACACTAACCCTAACGCTAACCCTAATGAAATAGGGTTGTGCGATATATCGCTAACCGTAAATATAGTTTCTTTATCAGTCGTTTATTTTCAAAACTTCAAAATTTCAAAGCTACCGCGTGAATCTAATTCCTATGTACTGTATTGTACGGTACAGATATGCTTCAATATCTAATCGTTTTACCTTGTTCATTATGACTCTGACTTGGAGACACTGAAGAAGTGCTTGGAGCTTTTGGTTTTGAATCTGAAATGAAAACAATACATACACTTAAAATATGAAGTGTGAATGAAAAAGAGCAGTTGATCAGCATACCCTTACAAAAAATAATATGATTTGTCGTACTGAGGAGAAATTATCTACGGAATCTAGAATTGTTTTAGAATAGCCATAAAGTTGTCGCAGGATGGAAGGGTTCATACGAATATCTAAGGAAATATGTGAAACGGGCAGTGGCGTAACCAGTGGGGGCAGGGGGAAGTTGCCCCGGACACTAAACAACTGGGAAGAATAGCAAAAAATAGGTGAGGGAAAAAGAGGGGAATGAGAGAAAAAAGAGGTAAGGGAGAAAAGAAGAAGGGAAATGAACATATTCATTCATTCATTCATTCATTCAATTTATTCACACATGATTTCACATATATATAGATAACAATATTTCCAAAATCATATATATATATATATAATATGTATTATATACAAAATTTAAGCATCAATAACAAAAACAAATTTAATTAAGTTGGTAACATAATGAAATGTATCTGAAGGATAATACAGAATTAAATGGTTATATTACAAATCACAATCGCAATTTCCGAAATTATATATAGTATAGGACAAATTTATATAAAAATATTTACACAGCAAGATTATGATTAAATAGCAATTCAATTAATGATACAAATTTAATTTGTACAAAAAGTTAATTAAAGTACCAGTAACTCAGTAGATTTTGAAAACGAAAGAGAATAATATGAAAGGGTGAAAAAAAAAAAAACATGTGAAGGAGAGGCCAAATAAGCCCAAAGGGCTTTAAGGCTGGTCCCACCTTAGCAAATTTGAAAGTGAAATATTAGAATAGGGAAGGGGTGAACATGACAAGACAGAACAGTACAAGACAGGACAAGACGAGACAGGGCAGGGCGGGAAAGGATCAATCAGGACAGGGATAATACAATGCAGTACCAGTCAAAAACCAAAAAAGTTGCAAATGTAGTGGATCGATTTCAAATAGGCCTATTTAAAATAAGCGCACGTGCACGGTACCGAGGCCTATAGCCAAAACCAACATCGGGATTTGACGGCAGTATTTGTTAAAACATATTGAACTATTTATAAGATGAAAGAAAATGATATATGATACTTGAAAATTATATAATAGGTTTATTTTATTTAGATAAGTACTTTTTAATCAGGCGGTCCTTCAAGCTAGTTTTGAAGCTTAATATATTCTTTGAGTTTATTATATCTTTGTTTAATCCATTCCAGGTTTTAGGTCCAGATACTTTAATCGAGTATTTGATTAAATTAGATGTGTGTTTAACTGTAGTAAAATGCTCAGCATGTCTAGTGTTGTAGTTGTGAATGTCACTGTGTTTTAAAAGAAAGTTGGAGAATGATTTTGGAAGGGTTTTGTTCTCATAGCGGTACATAAAAGAGACCTGTTTGTAATTTATTTATGTCAAAGATATTTAGTGTTTTTAACTTATGGAAAATTTGCTTTGTGTGGGATAGGTAACCAGAGTTGTTAATGATACGGATTGCTCTTTTTGGAGTTTAAATAGTTTGTCCAATTTTGTAGAATTAGGAGAAGTCCATGGACAGTGGTTAAGGTCAAGGGTGTTGTCAGATATCGCCCATGCTATGTTGCTGTAGGATATGTAAGGCAGGATTAAGGTGTTGTAGAGTGAGAATAGTATATGTGTGGGTAAATGTGACGAAGTTTTCTAAGAATCCTGATGTTCCTAGAAATTTGATTTGTAATTTTGTGGATGTGGTCTTTCCAGGAAAGATTTTTGTCAATTATTACACCTAGAAATTTTGTGTTATCTACAGGATGAATTGCAACGTTGTCTATCATAATGTGTGTTGGTGGAGTGGCGTGCTTTTGCTTTCGTTTTTGTTTGGTGAAATGGATGTAGTTAGTTTTGCTGACATTTAGGGATAGTTTGTTGGATTTGAACCAGTTTGAGACATTGACTAATTCTACGTTGAATGTGTTTATGAGAGTGTTAAGGTTTGGGTGAGATAAGAAGATGTTCGTATCATCGGCGAAAAGGACAAAAGAGAGGATTTTGGACGAAGTGGGGATATCATTAACATAAAGAAGGAAGAGCAAGGGACCCAGGATAGAGCCTTGAGGAATACCACAAGAGACTGGAAGAAGATCAGAGAAATGTGAGTCAAAGGAAGTGAATTGATATCTGTTACACAGATAGCTAGAGAGAAGATTAAGGGCTGTTCCACGAATACCATAGTGTTGGAGTTTGGTAAGAAGAATGTTGTGATTGATGGTATCAAAGGCTTTGGAGAGGTCGAGGAATATGCCAATAGTGTGATGATTAAGAGCAAGAGAGGAGGAAATATTGTTGTAGATATCTAGAAGAGCAAGATCAGTGGAATGCTGTTTGCGAAAGCCATATTGATTGTTGTGAAGAATATGAAAGTGAGAGAGAAATTTATCAATCCTATTGTAAATGATGCGTTCAAGGATCTTGGAAAAGCAGGGTAGAAGAGAAATGGGACGATAATTAGAGAAGGTGTGGGGTCGTCTTTTTTGAAGACAGGGATGACTTTCGCAATCTTGAGGGCTGAAGGAAGACACCTGTGGAAAGGGATTGGTTGAAAATGTGGGCTAGGGGTTTGGAGATAAGGGGAATGATATGTTTAACAATGGTAGGGCTGATGTCATCGTAGCCGGAACTCTTGCCATTCTTAAACTTCTTGACAATGTCTAGGATTTCCCTTTCGTGGGTGGGATTGAGGAAGATGGAGTTAGTGTGTGGGTCCTTAAGGAAATCAGAGAAGGAAGAGGGAGAATGAATGTTTGAAGCAAGTTTAGGACCTATTTCAGCAAAAAAAAAAAAGAATTAAACTTTGTGGAAATGTTACCGGGGTCGGAGATTTTTGAGGTACCATAAAAAAAATAGGAGGGGTTTTTCAATTTAGTTGTTTTGCCAAGAACGTTATTTATTGTTTGCCATGTGTTTTTGATATTATATTTATAAGTGTTAAATTTATTTGAATAATAATTCTTACAGGAAATCTTAATCAGATGAGTTAATTTGTTTCTATATTTGACGTATTTAGTTTTATTTATTTCATTAGGGTATTTAATGAACGACTTGTAGAGTTTATTCCTAGTTTTAATGGATTTGATAATTCCCGCAGTGATCGGGCAGTGATCATATGGAAAGTTTTCTATACAAAAACGATTCTCTTATAAACCATCATGTGCACAGTTTGCACCTCGATACACCTCGTCCAAGAGCTTTCAAGCAAGCAGTGAATTGTGTCCGCACAGTCTTTGATTACACTACACGGTTGAGTGCATAACAATGTAAGAGCTGTGGAGCTTCTAGCTAAAAATGGGTATCTTTGATTGGTTTTTGTCGAAACCGCAAGTGTTTCCTTCATCCAATCAGAATTTTTTTATCAAACGAAAGTTAACACTTCCCCCTAAAAACTGTTTCCGTCAATAAGTCAACAGATAACACAATTCTATGTGAATTCTCTTCTAGCAAGGAGAATGTGGAAAATTTGTTGAAAACTACCTATCCAAGCACATTTTTGACCAAAGTGTAAGTGGTAAGTGTTCCATTTTATGTCATTAAGTGAAAAAGCGACTTATATTGTCCACATACTAACGTCACTAGAATGAGCAATGGCCAATTCTCTTTAAATTGCAAATCTTGTGCAAAAAGTTACTATTTTCGCCTGTTTTGTCATACTGTTGTAAATTCAATGAACTATGACTTTGCTAAAGAGCGCTTACAAATTGATATGGAGGAAGAAGAGAAAGGGGAAGGGAAAAGATTTTTAAATCTTGCCCCCCCCCTCCGGAAGGTCAGGTATTGTTATACCCCTGGAAACGGGAGGAGCATTCACTTAATAGGGGAGGCAGCCTATGTCATAACTTGGGCATTGGAAAGTGTAATTCCAGCAAACACAAAACATTTTTAAAACGTTTTAGGCGAGTTATATTTTGGGTTTAGATTTTGGTCAAATATTTTAATAACATAAAATGCCGGGTTATATGAAGGTCATGAAAGCGTTTTTAAAACGTTTTGTATGAAAATACAATATAGCCATATAACATTTTTTTTAAGTTGTCAAATTGTTATTGTAAAATATTTGTTGCAAACATTTTTGCCAAATATGTTAGAATATTTTGCAGTTTTCAAAAAGTGCTTTTGAATGTTATGAAAACGTTTTATACCCCTTAAATAACCCGACATTTAAACGTTTTCTGACAACTTTTTCTAACATTTTGCGAATATGTCGAAAACGTTTGCTTGAAAAATGTTTGCTGGAATGTGCAATAATAATAAGTGGTATTTAACCTTTAAGGCGAGTGAGATGGCAGGAGCCATCATGTTTCCAGTTTTAGCCTTTTAAGTCGGTCCAGTTTGGCAAATAACTGATGATTCTTTTTAGATAAGAAACACGCCATATACATGATATACGAAACTTCACCTCTTATACTATTGCTGGGATCAGGTTCTGGATTGTCGTCTCTCGCGGGTACCTTCACGACTCTGACTTGATCTTCTGGTTGCTGTAAGTTCTGGGGAACCCCTGCATATTATTAAATTAAAGACTTTCTTAAAAAGTACGTATTTGCTTTTCGATACTGGTGTGCAATGTGATACTCAATAACAGCAGTATTATTATGGTTAGATAATTTTAGACAACGTTTGTGAAGGTTGTCATTCATCCAGGTTTAATAAATATTAAATTGAACATAAAAAACTAATCAACTGGACTCATTTTTATTTGAGAGGCTACAGTATCGCACCTTATCCTAGGCGCATCTTCAGGAGAAACCAAACAGACATTAGCCAAACGCATGTACCAGCCCAGACGTGCTAGTACTAGTTGCGGGGATTCAGCTGTGTTCACGCATTTAGACAGTTCACATCACACTTTTGACAACAAAGATGTTGTGATTTTGGACAGAGAACATGGAGAACGCAGGTAGTATGAAAGGAAGCAATCTACGTAAAGAAAGAACAACCTTCACTAAACAGGGGGGGCGGACTGCGGCATAACTTGGCGGGGCTTACAATTCTGTCATCAAGAACATTCCTAAGAAGTTTGACTCGAAATCTAAGACTTTAGTTTTCCTTCATACTTTAGTTTTCCTTCAAAGGTCCAAATCCAAAATACATATAGCCTATGCTAAACAAATTAATCAAAATTAAATATACAAAATGGTTATCTAAAATTCTGCCAAAGAAGGAAATTAAGGTTAAAATCTTACCTTCATAACCTTTGGGCTGTAAAAATATGTCTATCGCTTTCTTGATTTTGGAAGTGGGATTCGCCAATAGGTATGTAATAAATGCAACAGCAATAACAACCGTCAATATTGGTGACAGAAACGCTACAGGAATGACGATCTTCCACATTTGGTTAATTTGCTCAGCAACTGATTTTGCGACATCATCACTCGGTGTTGCCATTGTGATTCCAGGATTTACTGACGCACATGTCGGACACTGCGGGCACTTACAAGGTGGACAATTACTCGATGGTACGTTTCGATCTGAAACAATCCAATAAATTCTTCTAGAGAAAGCTATACCGTTTATGCTGAGTATGCTCTTAACGGGCACGTGAAAATCTTTCGCTAATTTATACTTTTTACCCCTTTACGTAATAAATATTCGTTGAGGTTATAGTATATATTTACAAATTTGCTCAATTATAGGCGTTTTGGGCAACACATTGAGTATAAAAATATCACAAATCGATTGCAAATCGATGAAAAGTTAATATATGTTTCAATGTACGGGTAATCTTAGAGATATCGGCGTTTAAAAAGCGCCATCACCATTTTCGATCCTGTCTCTACCCTGAAAACCCGTTTACGGCCATTTTTCAATCCGAGGGCCTATTGTTCAAAGACTTGTGAAATCCAATTTCATGTATATATCTCAAATTTTCATTTAAGCTATAAAATGCTTCCCTTTTTGATTGCAAGTCAACAAAAATGCCCAAAATGCCTTTAAAAATCTCATTTTTAAACTCGATCATACACATTACATCGCGCGTGGAGTGATTTGGTGGTGTGCCCCCATATGCGCATTCTCAGACTCAAAATAATCAGGAGTGTATGACAGAAGTGGTGTACAAGATTCTAAAATTGCGCCCTCGTTTAAAAGTAAAAACCAACATTTGCTTCTACCATATTGAGGGCATTATGCATAAAAAATAATTGTATGTTCCGTAGTACTAGTACGGTATATTGTGTTTTGTTTTGTTTTCAAGAAACTAAAATTCAAGCATCAATTATGGATAATGTTACAATAAATTTGATTGTTTTCTCCACTTTTTTTTTCATATGAAAAGGCTTGACTACAAAAACGATTCTCTTATAAATGAATCTGCGCACAGATAACGCAATTTTTGAGCAAGGCGATGTAGTAAATCCGTTGAAAACTACTTAACCAAGCATATTTTTGGACCAAAATGTAGGTTATAAAAGTCAAAACCTCAAATGTTCCTAACAATATTTTTCAAATTTTATGTCATTAAATGAAAGTACACACTTATACTGTCCATATACTAGCTTCATTTTAATGAGCAATGGCCAATTCTTTTTAAATTGCAAATCTTGTGCAAAAAATTACTATTTTTGCCTGTTTTGTCTTTCGGTTGTAAATTCAATGAACTATACAAATTTGATATTAATGGTAGTGAATCAATATCAAATCGTTTTTACCTGGTTCATTCTGACTTTGAGTTGGAGGCACAGACGAAGTGCTTGAAACTTTTCGTTTTGAAGCTGAAATGGAAACATGAAATGCACTGAAATTATCTTAAAACAATATTTATTTATTTATTTATTTATTTATTTATTTATTTATTTATTTATTTATTTATTTATTTATTTATTATATCTAGGGTGAAGCATATAGGCCGCCTCCTTCTTCATTATTTAATATATAATTGGCCGCTGAGACACAATGAGAGAGTTATCATGGGGACTAAAGATAAGATTGCGTTAGCACCGGCTGTGAACTCAGGTAAGCTCTGGACCGGTAATCCTACGACCGAGGGTCAATCCCCGCTGAGTCCTGATTTTTTCTCTCTCAATATTTTCATATGTCAGTTTGCTCGAGCCCCAATCACGCCATTTATTTATTTATTTATTTATTTATTTATTTATTTATTTATTTATTTATTTATTTATTTATTTATTTATTTATTTATTTATTTATTTATTTATTTATTTATTTATTTATTTATTTATTTATTTATTTCGGCCGAGGCCATACAGACAAAGCCCAATACTGATCAGAAGCTACTAAATTAAAGGGATGCCAACCGAATATGACGGGACAGCGATGGGTAAAGGTCCTATTTAAGAAGCAGGAGGAAAATCGGAGCGGCAACCAAATATGGATCGGCAACCATGGTGAGAAGCGGCCGGTTGTTTTCTGGGGTCATTTATTAGTTTTTCAAACAAAACATCATGTATAACCAAATTTTAGGCTTAAACAGCTAAAAGTGATATCGTGCTAATGTATACAGATGCTTTTGAGTCGTTCTCAACTTTAATTTCTCCTCTTTTACAAAACAAATTATTCACTTTTATAGTATTTTTAAAAGCTTTTTCGGATATAAAATGTATATATTAATGACAAAATTGGTGGCGCTATTTAGTTACTGGAAATTACCCTTTCAAGCTTTTAATAATTCCTTTTATTGTTTGATAAAATATGTTTATAAAATTTCCTTGTTGCTTGTTTCACCTATTCCAGCTGTTTTAATGGCGGTATTAATCACCTAACCCTTACAAATAAAGAAATATGATTTAGGATAAATAGCGCCATCTATAGTTTACATTTAGTTAATAATGAAGCCAATTCTATATACATCAAACAGCCGTGCGAGAAGACCATGCACTACATAACCCGTCCTCTCTAGTGAGCTCCCCCCTCCCCCCCCTCCCCATTACGTTGCAGTCCTTTTTTCTTCTTAATAGCTTTAGCTCCTAAAGGAATTCTTTATCTGTCCCCGAGATGATCAGTTTACTAGTTTGTCATTATGCAGTTAGAGCTGCACAACGAGTCATGACTCGAGGTAAAAATGAGGTGACTGACTCAAGCGCAATGATATGTTGTCTGACGTTTTTGCGCTATCCTGTTATTGTTGATAATCGGTGCAGTGACTCAACTTGACTTGATTTAACTCGAACTAAAATTGAGTCCAAATAACTTGACTCGACCTAAATTTTTGGTGTGAATTGTTACAACTCTGCATACAGCCAGGGGTATAATAGGTTGGGATTATGGGAAAAGCAGTTACTTGAGACACAGCATACGAAAAACACCCTAAAAACGTATGTTTTTGGTCCTTATTTCCAAACATTAAATCGAAATATTAAAATTTGACTTTTATTGCCAGTTAGGACTAAGTAAAGGATTAGGGTTTAGCTATGTTTCATTTGACACAACAGGATAATAGTTTTTTTATTAACACAAATTAGTTCAGTATTTTTCTGGAATAGGGAGAAGCATAGGTTTCAGCTAAAACGTTTGTAAATATGTTATTGTTTAAAGGATCTGTAACGTAACATACTTACAAGGCGAAGGCGAGCTTCCAGCATCTTCATCCTCGGGTATTGGAGTGTCCGTCATACTGCAGTTACTGTCCGTTTTCCTATACACAATACACAGTGCTCTCACCATTGACGCGTGACCCCTACAAATGATGTATGTTGGGAGAATGGACACTTGCCTAGTTAACATCACTGTGTGAAAAATAACCAGCCAATATTTTATTTATTCTCCAAAACTTCTAGCAAATATATTTCTCTAACATGACCTAAAATTACAGCTAGGTTAGATGTTCAGAAATGGTCGTACTTTTGTAAAATATGAGTGAGGGCAAGGCATTCCAGCTAGCCAACTCCCCGTGTTATTTGAATGGAGATTTGACCGAAAATATTGGTATCGGACCGCCCACTTCTGAAGGATGCCACAAAAAAAACCGGTAAAAGCTACATTTAAATTATTCTAAATAGGTTCTAGAAAATAAAGTTTTGTAACATGTCCTAAATTTTTAGCTAATTTAGGTGTTTGGAGAGGGTCGTACTTTTGTCTTTTAGGAAGGACATGTAAACGACAGATAACACCAAAAATATGAAGAAATTATTTCTAAACCGTGTTAAGTCAAAAATCATTATGTTGCTCATTTTCAAGAATGCTGGTTTACAAAAAGCACGACATTGTCTGATTTCGTGAACAAAGCCACACATAACATTGTTTCCTTTCGTATACTTTGTCATCGGTTCCTCAACTGAAGCTATGAATAACAGCTTTATTGCGATATCGCACATGAAAACAGTCACTTGTGCACAACCAGAGAAGATCCGATTTAATCAGTTGAGCTGTTTCAATGAGTGTTATCTTGGTTTAATAGCTTTTAATGGGGTTAAGTCCTGCAAAGGTCGAGATGAATTCTACTGTAGACATGACTGCATCATGTATCTTTAACAGGGATACAGTGAGCGCCACTATTGTTATTTGGTTGATGCATCCCTGGCTCACATGGTATACATCTAAACGTACCGTGACCAGAATCTATAAAACGAAGAACAGAAAAGGAAAATATGAACTTGCAATCAAAACAAATAGTAAGATAATTAGATTAAAGATTATTAAGGGCCCCTATTTAAATATTTAAATATAAGTTTCTTTTGTTGAATACAATTTTTTATAACTGTAAATGTACATTGTAATGTTGACTTCTATTACCTTGATCTAATACTAATCTTCTCTCATTGTCGATAGAACACAGAATCTTTGGTGTACATTTATCCGTCATCCCTATTCTTTCTGTGCCATCGGGGCAACCACATCTGGTGTCATAGAATCCACCACAAATCTTTAGCTGAAATGACAAATATTATTTCAAGTTGTTATAAAATACCTTAGTGATTTAGAGCGCGCTATGTCAAACAAGGCGCAGCATACTTTATAGATTGTCGACTACTACCATTGCTGTAGCCATAAATCACTCTCCACAAACGTTTTCTTTCGACAGGTAAGAAGCGCAGATCATAAACATACTATTATTAACCTTCGCTCCCGTGATAAGCTCCAAATATGTAGTTTTGTATGGATACACCGGCACACTAATTCCATAGTTCTATAATTAGACGTATGTATTTATTGTCTAAAAGGTAATGTAATCAATGCAGTTGATCTTATCGATATTACACAGTCTAGTCAAGGTCAAATCGGTAACATCATTGTCTCTACTTTTCAACCAAACTAACTTTAAACATTAAACTCTTTCCATGATAATGATGATTAATATGCCTGTTGCATTTTACTAATAATTAATAATAAGGTAATTTACAGGTGCAAAGTAAATAGATATTTTTTGTCTGTTGGTTGATGAAATTCATTACTTACAATAATCAAATCTCCAGAACAATTGGTACATGGATATGGTCTCTCGCATACATTTGACTCATCCATGTAGCCCTCGCCTCTACCCGGTAGTTTGCATCTGATCAAAAAAATAACGTTTACAGTAAATTTAAGATCTTACAGCTGCTGCAAATTGAAAAAGTTTTAACATTACTCGTTTCGCTATGATTGTCAATGTTCATATGTTATTTGATGAGGTAAAGTACATATGAACATGTTAGCCTTGTTCAGACGAGATAGAATCCTTGAGCTTCAGGAAGGAGGTTAAAGACCAGTTTGCTCCACTGGCTCAAAATACCGGGACAAAATTGACCAAAGGTTGTAATGTGCTCTTCCGTTGGCCCGATTCTAGGACAAAATTGTCATGTCCTCAATTTGGACCATTTTAGAATTGAATTTGAATTTTTTTTGCGCACTTGTCGCGCATTTGTCCCTGTAAAGTTGCTTTAGTAGCAGATAAGTGGGGCAATTTGGAAATTTCGCCCCCTCGGTGACTCGACTATATCCCTGCGGGACCCAACCGTGAGGGAGCCATGGCAGTCCATGGACCGTTTTGCAAAGGAATACTCATTTTTACATTCAACAATACAAATGGCAAATGCTTTTTAAACATGTTTAAGTTCAGAGCGAGAGAGTGAGGTCGGAGAGGAGGGAAAACCACTACTCACACAGGTCCAAACGATGCCACATTGTTCTCCTTACATTTACATGGCTTAGCCATGTATGTTGCAGGTCTACAGACTGGACATGGACACCATAAGCCATTCTTATCTTCTAACACTATTTTCGATTCTCCATTGCATATGATGCATTTCTTTTTCTATAATGAACAATGAAACAACAATTTAAAAAAATGAAAGTTAAACATTTATAGAGTCCATAGGACGAGGCTTGCAAGCTGGAACCTTTTGAAGAAAGTGCAAGAAGCGTTCAAGGCCACTGACACATGATCCTATAGCCTTCAAATTGGATGTACTGTTGGCATATCATCCTGGTCTTCTTTAACATGAGGAATATATGGTCTTGCGACTAATTCCCAACTACCATACTGCAGTTACTGTCCGTTTTCCTATACACACTATACAGTGCTCTTACCATTGACGCGGAACCTCTACAAATAGCGTATGTTAGAAGTATGGGCAATTGCCTACTTAACGTCGCTGTGTGAAAATAACCGGCCAATATTAAAATTACTCTTCTAAAATTCTAGAAAATATAGATTTGTAACATGTCCTAAATTTTAAGCTAATTTAGATGTTTGGAAATATTCGCACTTTGCTGTTTTAGTGTATGTTATAGGTAAGAGTACATTGCCTAGTTAACGTCACTGTGTGAAAAATAACCGGCCAATATTTAAAGTACTCTTCTGAAATTCTAGAAAATATAGTTTTGTAACATGTCCTAAATTTTTAGCTAATTTAGGTGTTTCGAAATATTCGCACTTTGGTGTTTTAGGAAGGATATGTAAACGACAGATAACATCAAAAAATATAAAGAAATTATTTCCAAACCGTGTTACGGCCCACAGCCATTATGTTTCTCATTTTCAAGAATGTGGTTAACAATATGCACAGTATTGTCTCATTTCGTGAACAAAGGCCACACAGTAATTGTTACCTTGCGTTTGCTTTATAATCGTTCACCCAACTGAAACTATAATACCAGCTCATTGCTCATTGCACAGGTAAAACAGAAACATGTGTGTGTGGATTTAACCAGAGAAGATCTGATGTAACATAGTTGAGCTGTTTTCAATGAGTGTTATCTTGGTTTACTAGCTTTAATGGGGTTTAAGTCATGCAAAAGTCGTGGTGAATTCTACTGTAGACATGACTATATCATGCCAAATGTCTTGTTCTTTCTAGCCACTCACATCGTATAGTACTTCATAGCACGGCTCTTGGTATAATGTCTAGTGCCGTCTTTACTTCCTTATATTTGTTATACCATCGAGGATGGTTATACTTACAACACCAGGAGGGCTTTCCTTGCATGGCGCATCTCTTTTCACTATTTCTTCCTCAGGCTCAACGGGTTTTCCAAACGAATATATCAGCAATGCCTAGAAATGTGACACAGTTTCATTATTTCACTATCTTGATAATTCTAGAAATTCAGAGTGTATATTCTTGAGAGAATTATGCACGCCAGTGGAATCATAAGTTTGTGTTTTGCCATTGCTTTAATTCAAGGCCTATTGAGCAATTTGCTCAACCATAATTATTTGCTTTTTGGACAAGCATAGATGTGCTACTGAAACGTATAATGGCAAATGTTATCTCAGACTGTGTAGTTGGAGAGATCACTGATTATGGAGCTCATTCCCCCTCAAGCCTTCAAGAGCCGTGTACATCAACATTTTTCGGGATTATGATTTAGCAGAGGGTTCTTGTTACTCTCCTAAGCTGCTGCGAACAATTGATTGGCCCAAAAAGGATTACTAATAGAATGCCCTGTTGCGTATATATTATAAATGTGACCGTACACCACGAATGAGCCGTAACGTCGGCCCCGGTCGATTATGTTTATTTATATTTCGTGTTTAGAAAATATATATCATAAGCTTTAAAAAGGTATATATATCCTTTTACTTCAAACGATATCCAGAAGCCGGATTATGGTTTGTTGAACCTTTTTTCGGTTCTACGTGTGTCTCTTTTTCCACATTGCTGGTAACAAATATCAAACAGTCATAATTGGCGGTCATTTCAAATCATCCCCAAGTCAACGATGTTCAGGAATGTCCTCTCATTGTTAATTGTTGGTTCTACATATCTAGACAAAATACAATGCTTTGTAACCCACCACTTGAACATGATTTAGCCAAAGCAAACAAAGACTAGACAACATCGGGCATGAGAAGGACGACTTACTCTCGGTTTGTTTGTTTGTTTGTTTGTTTGTTTGTTTGTTTGTTTGTTTGTTTGTTTGTATCGTACGGCGCTAGCATTAGACACCGATCCTGCACCGAGGCTACCATTTTATACTTTCGGAGCATGTTTTACATGTTTTAAGCAAAAGACATGGTATATTGTCATCAAATCGGCCTATTTGTTGATTGTTTGGTGATGCAATTAGACAAACTATTTTATATAGAAAATCTGGGCCTTAAGCTATAATTATATCGTCGCCGCACTTGAATTTTATGCATCTCGTCATACGTTGCGTTACACTTCCCTTAACATTCTAACCATTTTTTTAACATCTTTATTTCTTAAAGACCAACCCATTTTAATGTCCAATTAATCTACTGATATTAGTTTTATGAGGGTAGATTAGTGGCTAGACATGGGATTGACGGCACCATATCCCACAATGCAAATTGATTAAGGTGACCTTCATGTGCAGGTGGTGTTTACATTTTGCAAAATATCACAAAAACTCCCACTGCATAATGGGATCATCAGAATTTAGATTCCTTGCAGTGCATGGTAGGTATATTATGTTACAACTTTCCCAACAAGTTGCCTAGTGAACTGGACAGACCTTGTTCCTGAGAATGGGGAATGGGGAATCAGTACACCAGATGAGTCCAGCTTTCCAGAAGGTGACATTTGCTTGAGGAAAATCAGTTGTCAAATCTTGATAGTTGGTAGCCAGTATCATAGTAAAAGCATTTTAATGGTATTGTTTGATTTACAACAATTCCATAAAGGTAGTAATGCAATGACTTCCAAGCCCAACTTACCATATATGTTATAAAAAGTAAACAACGAGAAACAATCTTCTGTTCGCTATATAAATACATCATTTCCAGTTTGTATATAATCTCTTGAACTGAAGATATAATAAAATACTACACTACAACAGAATGCTGAATTAAATGCACTGTCGATTTATACCTCCAAAATAGTCACGAGGTTTAGAAGAATCTCCGTCACAAATTTGTAAAGTTGGTAAATATCAACGTCTTAAATTAAACACCGATTAGTATTTTTCTATTACTAATGGCATAAAACGTAGATCAAAGCTCAAAATGTGTTTACACTTGTACCTATACACATATTATTTCGTACATGTATAAACGCAGTTGGCCGGCATTCACAAATAATCTTCGCTTATCATGTAGACCTAATCATGTTCGTTCATGATGATCTCAGCTGAACTTTGGTCCACTTCATAAGGGGCGCACCATTAGATTTCCAGGGGGGCATGGGAGTTTTTTGAAAAAAAAAACTTTGCCCACTAGTGAGAAAAAAAAAAAAACTTTGCCCACTAGTGAGAAAAAAAAAAATTTTTGCCTCACTGATAAGAAAAAAAAAAAAATTTCCCCACCCAACTTTGTATAAAAATATACATTAAAATTGAAAAAAAATAACTTCGCCGCCGAAGGCGGCTTTAAAAAAAATTTTGTGCTCTTGGAGGCGAAAAAAAAAATTCCGCCGCCTTCGGCGGCGGAAAAAAAAAATTCTGCCTGACCCAAACTCCCATGCCCCCCCAGAGAATCTAATGGTGCGTCCCTAACTAGACTATGCCGTGGTCGATTTTTGAGGAATTTAAAAATATGTTATTAATCTCGATATTATGATGTAATATACAGTAAGCCAAAAAATTAAGGTACCAGTTATGTTCACCCCCTGTATATCCTAAACAAAGGCAGATATGTAATAATTAGAACCAACAGCCAATAGCTACATCTTTTAGCTCGAATTTCAGACCTCATTCGTTGACATTGTTAAAAAAATAAAGACACGACAATCCATAAACCCGAGGAAGATGCCAATCCAAAAGTTGCAGTTTGCCACATTGCATGCCCTATTGATTTATACACAAAGCGTTCGCGAACAAGATAACTAGCGCTCTGCTTTCATTGATTGGCACGAAAAACTAGCGTCATGCTTTCATTGATTAGAACACAAAACTTTTTATTTCGTATCTTCATCAGGTTTTGGACTACCGTTTCTTTAATTCTCAACTAATTTCAACAAATAATGTTGCTTGTTTTAATTTTGACACATTTGTCTTTATTTAGGATATACAGGGGTGAACACAACTGGTACCGTAATTTTTTGGCTTACTGTATAGTCTCGATATCGTGCACTGTACCACAAATCTACATGTAGGCATTCTGGGTGATTCGTGTCCTGCCATGCTAATAAACATTTTTGTGTTTTTGGTATTTTGTTTGGGTTTTTTTTTTTGGGGGGGTTATCAGTGATTTTCCAAGCTGTCTCTTTATTTTGGAGAATTGCTCACGTTCCCGAGAGAAAATCACTTGGGTATCAAGTTAACAGTGGGCGTGCGGTGACTGAACAGATCAGGAAAATCGATCAATTGTGCACACAATCGGAGTTTTTTTAACTGTGTAAAGGTAATTGCCTGATTATGCACAATTGTAAGTGGACTACGGAGAAGTCTACTTCATAACACGAGCTGACGAGAATGAGCGAGAATGATACAGAGAAATGATAGAAACATTATTTTTTAATCATTCATATTAGAGCTATTATGGTTATTAAAAATCTGGGTACTCAAACACCCGGGCCACTCACATAAATGGTCTGTACGCATGCGTGACCAAAAAAACAAGGAAAAGGGGGTGTTTTTTAGGCAAGGCAAGTTACGCGAATGACGCTTTTAGGGTCTAAAAAAACACTGGTTTTCAAGAATAAGTTTCTGAAACTGAATAACTTGTTTAGGGTACCCTTTATATGTCCTTTATATAACCCGACATTTAAACGTTTTCTGGCAACCTTTTCTAACCTTTTGCGAATGATAAATAAAAAATATGTCATTAATCATGATGAACACAATTTTTTATTCTTGGAACACATTTATGTGACACCTTTTAAAAGGGCATTGAGAGATTTCACAAAAAGTGCGCCCTCAATTTTGATCAAGGTCCAGTTTTTCACATGTACGCAATGCTTGTCCATTCACAAATCGGCATCTGAAATAGTTACGGTTAAATCAGTATCTTCCATGTAAAATTGTATGATTTTGTAATTAATGTCTGGATCCAGACATTTGGAAATTACTCCCCTCATCATTTGGAAATTACACCCCGCCCCGGCTCATAATTATTGCACATCACCTATAAGTTAGTTTAATGATAGGAATTTTTCAAGTTCTAAAAAGTTTGGCATGCGTAGAAGCCTAGAAGGTAAGGAGGCACTTTGAAGGGTAGTCTCTGGCCCAGATTCCATTTTGGTTCAATCACAAATATAGAGAACGATAGAAACCGGCTGCGAAGGAGACTAATCGAAGGGGAGGGCAATAATTTGTTGGCAACCCGAAATGAGAGGTGAGGGATTTTTGGCAGACCAAATTTATTTATTTATTTATTTATTTATTTATTTATTTATTTATTTATTTATTTATTTATTTATTTATTTATTTATTTATTTATTTATTTATTTATTTATTTATTTATTTAATGACTTATAGTTATTTATTTAGTTATTAATCTTATTTATCTTATTTAGTTAGTTATTTATCTCTTTTTTATTTCATATTATATCATTTTAAAGCAATAATAATTGTATCTCGCTCGGATTGGTTTTCGCACGCACACGATTCTTTGGGTCGTAGAATGCCGCAGGGTCAAAACCGGTCAATGTTTTGCGGCGCGCCGCTGCAACCGGAAGGCTTACGATAATTTCTCACTTGTAAATCAACTTCCTTATCGTGTCGTACTTACAACACGATCAACTCATCGCAGTAAAGGCATTGGTTTTTTGCTGTAGCGCTAGATCATTTTGGTTCTTAAAACTAGAAGATGAAGTGGCAAAAGAGGATATCTGTTATTGCTCCATTCGTGCTAGGGATGATGCATTTGGTAAGTGACGTTAATTAAAATCACTCACTGTGTTGTAATGGTGGTATACGTACGTGCATGCATGGCTTTACACGTCAACGTTACTAAACTCATTATAGTGACATGTTATTTTAATAGTCCGGGATTTTAGTAAATAATTCATTTTATAAATTCATTTAAGAGTTAAACTATGAGTGGGTAGTAGTTTGTTGTGTACATACTATGTAAATAATATCTTTAGGTTTTTAATTAACTGCGCAATTGGCACGTGATTTTTTTTTATCAATGAACTATGGGGAATCCCCGCATTCCAGGGTTACGTGTTTTTTACGACTCTAATTTTTCATAGATCATAAATGTTACTTTGATAATACTTAACCTTGTCCTTTTCTCTCTCTCTCTCTCTCTCATTTGTTCAGATTTTGTTCTTGTTGTTGTTATTTGTTTTGTTTTTTCTTGTTTTGTGGCTTTTATTTTGTTTGTTTGGGTTTTTTTTCAATGTGTCCAGATTGCTGGAATATTTCAACCTAAAATTAATTCTAATTCGTGTTTGAAAATTATTATTAGATTTATTGAATATTGGGAATAACCTTTGATTATCATTATCAATAAATCACGAATTTACATAATATCAAAATCGACACATTTTCCCGTTGTTACAATCATCTCTAAAGCATATTTGTTAATTCTTTTGAAATTCTCCAATTGTCTAAATATGATGTGGATAAACATGAAAAACCTATCTCTATGACTGAAATTATAAAATTATTACTCATATTTCATATGAAGTAGTTTAAATCTCCTGGTACGATGGTGTCCCCAGTTGACGTTATATGTCTTCTGTAAAAGATATTATAGTGCTTGGTAAATATTAACATATCTTTCTACTCTCTCTTCTGCATGAATGTGATTGCGAAAATGTAACAGGAATACAAATTTTTAAACGGACACGGCGAGTTATGTGAAAGTTATGGGCACTTTTTGGATGTTATCGTGGTTTAATATTGAGATACAGATACAAAGGGGGAAGTTTCAGGGATGTCCCATATCGCCATATCTTTTTCTTTTCATAATTGAATCACCTTTTTATCTCTCTATGTAGTATATGTCTGTGAAATTGTTTACAGCAAATAAATCCAATTACTTTAATTATTTTGATACAGTCAATAAGCATTTACCAGACGTCTGACGTGTGTGGTTATTTCCTTATTGTCAAAATGACAAATGTGTCTGTATTTTGTTTTGTATTATTCCTTTGTGTTATATCACTACTGTGGTTATATATAACAATGAATGGCATGCAAATTGTCACGAAAGTCGTGACAAAGTCAAGTGTTATGGAGAGTAAAGTTCACTGAATTATACATGTTAATCATATCAACAATTGTTGATTTATTCCGTCAAGCTTAGGCCTACTTATCGAAGCACTAAGTATTCGTTATTCAATATATTTCCAGTATTTTTTTAGTATTTCCACTCATATTTAATTTCTAACGAATGTTTGTTGACGTAAAATTGATAATAATTATATTGCCACCAGATAATTATTTGACATCAAATCAGTATATTATTGAAAAATAAGTTTTGCAAAAGTTCATTCTACAAATCATATACTTTGAAAACTCGCTTGATTTATTGTTGTGAGTGAGTTATTTACGTTTTACAAAAATGTTGTTGTTTCAGCCCTCTTTACAACATAACTCAAGAACCACAGGACCTACAAAAGTATATCTGTGATATTTGAATTCTTCTACACACTCTTTATAAAATAATCAATGCAATTTTTGCCAAATTTTTACCATTTGCAACATGCTGTGAACTACCAAATCGCAACAGTTTAAAATAGTTGTTAACCTTAAAGGCATTCAGTGATTTACTCATCCGGAAGATCGTACAAATCAATAGACTACAGAGTTTGGTATCTTTGTACGTCATAGGTGTGCTAAAGTAGCCTCCTGAGATTAAAGCCAAAACCCGAGTATTAAAGACAAAATGAGACATTTTACAAGAATCTGTAAATTCTATACTTAAGTAGAGAAATTAACAACATGTATTTGAATGGGGCTTCGACTTTGTGAATACTGCTGTTTGTTTTCTTCTCACTTTTTTTCACATTATTTTTTCATAGCAAAAGTACCTAATGACAATTTTAATGACGAATCCTTCAATCTTAGGCAATTTATGAACAATTTTAATTATTTTTTACACCTTCGCTGGGATAACTGAATATTCGACATCTAAATATGAATCAATCTTAATGCAGGATTAGTATTTATAATACTGTACGCATGTGCTGGGTTCATTTTTCAAGATGGAGAATAACAGCAAGTTCTGAATTACTGATCTGAGTTAATTCTCTGCTGATGGATGTTTCTCTCAAACAGCCTTCCTCTAGACTCCAGCGGCATATCCTCTTTTCCCCTATAACGAATATATAATATGTCACCTCCTTTTTCAGCTAAATCGATAAAAATTCATTTTGTAATGTATCCCGTGTAGTGAGACTACATGCAACAGTTGACAACTCTCTGGACTACTAGCGAGGAACTTACTACGTGACTGACTGTACAAGGTTTATAATAATGTTATGTATCTCATCGACTGATCTCGGCCCTGTACTATTTTTGGCTATATGACAACCAATTTATGTGGTAGCCTCAGTAATAGATACAGGACATCACCTCATGGCTGTAGAACTAAATGTGTGAGGTGAAAATGAAAACTTTGTAATTCAAATTTGTGGATATTATAGCAGTATATAATAAGCAACGAATTTAATGATTCACTTTTGTTCTTTAATTGTTTTTCTTGTTACAAAGCTGGTTCAAGCCAATGGAATCCAGTCGTCTCTTAAACACTTAATGCTTCCATCCATTGAACAAGTTACAACTGATCTACCCATCATGACACCGGATGAGGACGGCGTCCAGTCCCAGCAGGGTGGCAACAGTGCATTTGTTGATCCGAAGAATATGCTTCTGGACAATACAGAAACGTGGTATGCCTTTGATGCATTGCAAAATCGTGACAGATCAGGTCCAGATCTGAACGGTCACTCCACTGACTCCACACATAAAGACATGAGTCAGGATACTGATGCAGTATTTGTCAACAGAAGCATCAACCCGGATCTGCTCGATATTATCAACAACAACCTTACAGAGCACAAGGGACGCTTTCGGAAAGACCTCGATCAAATCAATCCTACTGATGACACAAATTCAGGAGACGATGAAGACAGACTTGGCTTGTCAACTACAGCATATCAGAAGATACGGGACCTTCTCAAGACAGCTGGTGTAGATCTTAGAATGAAGGGCGTGAATAGCACGAAGACAGTGGACCCATTGGAAGATCCAGATGAAAAACAGGTGGATGACGATGTGGGAGTAAGGCAGGAAAGGTCCTTTGATTGTCCTCAAAGCCCGCCAGGGGTGGTACGTGTGTTTGCCTGTTATAGTTACAAAAATGACATTACACTAACTCGGATTGATATTGATTTGAGAAAAAACTCGATATGCATTTTATAGCGATTGTTAGAAAGATATTCTTTTGTGTATTTTGCTTGATATTTCTGGGTTTTTTCAGCAATAAACCAAGTCATGTGGCAAGTAATCAACATGAAGGAAGTAGAGGAGAAGATAAAAGGAGGAGGCCAGGCGTATTAATAAAGATAGGAAAGATAACATAGATAGTTATGAAAAGAAACAGAGAAAACTACAACGTTGAAGATAATCATTAAGAGATAATGATGACATATAATACATGTGGAGACCCAACATGTAATTTACCTGCTTTCTATTTTCCAGCCCTATAAATGCTTTCCATGCGCCAGTGATCGACAGGATACATTTGACCACACAGACGAATACGGCAACACTTGCGCGTGTGATATGTGCATGGCCCCTACTTACATGACTTCGCCATGTACTTGCACTCCAGATGGGCAGGTGGCTCCAGATGGTCAACCAACGTGAGTATTTGGGTACAAACCTATTATGCCTTTATTAGGAAGAAATCATCTACATAGTGTGGTACCGGGGTGTGGTATTCTGAATCCCTAGGTCTTCATCTTAATTGAGCCGATTTCCTTAGAAAATGTTTTTTAAACATAGGCCTATAGAATTATAAAAACTAAGAATTATAAGAGTTTTTTTCACCTGCCATCGCAACATAATCTTTACATTGTCGCATTTAGGTTGAATTAAAAGACCATTTTTGATCAAAATCGGATATAATTTTTGCTAATAACTTCAGACTGATTGGTCGTAGATAGGTCAAACTATATATTTTCTGAATCCTGGTGACCTGAGGAATATTTTGGAAAAGGTTTTATCCAAATCGGAGCAATTTAAGTTTTGACCCCTGTATAAACGTTGACCTCATTATTTCTTTTATTGCTCACTGTTGGGCACTGTTTGACCTCTCAACATGTTAGACATCGACTTTAAGCAAGAAAATGTTAGTCATACGCAACTTTACACTGAAGGAGAGACAACAAAGGCATATACTAGACTATATAGTCATATTGCTTTACAGACCGTACAATATTATTTTATGAATTTTAATGATAACAACTAAATTGTTTCCATTTCATTTGTTTCACTTTTTCACATACCAGCGTTATAATGGACTTTAAGGTAATAAAATGAGTGACCCTAAATTTGCGTTCACGTGCTGAAAGCATTCTTTGCAAAATATGTTTGAGTTGCAGTAGTTTTGTTTTTGTTGTGTTTTCGTTAGCATGGTTATTGGCATGATGTTCAAGGACAAAACATTCATTGTATCAACCATTATGCATCTTTTTCGCACCACTTGTTCACTCTGCATGTTGATTTGTTATTACTACAGCTTAGTAATAATTAGAAAAATAGCAAGTTTAGATTACTTAGTTTTTAGCTTATATCAATCAAAAATGGTTTGATCACAAATTAAACTTTTCCTAATAAACTTGCATTTGCTAGATCATAATAGCGAAGCGAGAAGCAAACACGGTAGAATGTGATTTTAGATACCACGTGCTTTCTCGGTGGCTCAGTTGGTACAAGCACTTGGTCGAGGCAGCTAAAAAGATCGATTTTCATTATCTAAATCAATATATTAGTGAAAAATAACACCTTGATGTTTTGCAAAGGTTCATTATACAAATCATATACTTTGAACACTTGCTTGATTTATTGTTGCTGAGTTATGTACGTTTTATAAAGGTGATGTTGTTTCAGTCCTCTTTACAACATGACTCAAGAACCACAGGACCTACAAAAGTATATCTGTGATATTTGAATTTTTCTACACGCTCGCTATGATATGATCAATGAATTTTTTCACTACCAAATCGCAACAGTTTACAATAGTTGCTAACCTTAAACACATCTTAGACCAACTCGGTAAAAAAGAATAATTTGTGATCTTATCATCATCTTGTTGTGGTAATTATGTTCAATAAAATGTGCATGTGCTTAATTGGATAGATTATGTCTTGTTTTTACATGTTTTGGTACATTGTTATTATTTTCATTTCTTTTCCCAAATGTTTTGTAATTTTGCATCAAAAGAGCAGGTGACCCACATGATTGTTTTATTTACTTACACTTTTTTATCTATTTATCTATTTTTTTTAATATTCATTTTTTTTTTTATTTATCTGTTTATTTATTTATGTTGCATGATTGTTTTATTTACTTACATTTTGTATCTATTTATCTTTTTTTTTTTTTTTTTTTTTTTTTTTTTTTTGTTATTTATTTATCTTTTTTATTTTTTTATTTATTTAATTGCTTGTTTTTTCAGGTGCATCTTCCCAGAAGAAGGTCAAACATTCATGCCTTTCCAAAATTATTGTCCAATACCATTTGACTGTCAGCCTTGCAGTGGGGATCTAGTGACAGTAAGTAATTTAAAGTTCACATTCTTTATTCTTCATATTTTTTATTTTTTATTTCACTTTTTTCTTATTTCTTCTTCCTCTTCTTGGTGCCGTATATTCTTTGGCAAAAATCCCTTGTTTATTTATCATTTATTATTATAGCGAATATGTGATGCGATCAAGCAAAATCAGTCGGAACTCGGAAATATTTAATTTTCAGTTTCTTATAGGATAGTAAAACACATTTACAAAGCTGTATTTTGCAGAAAACCCCATTGAAATTGAACAACCAGTTCCAAAGATATGAGCAATTAAAGAGTTTCCAAAACAGGGAAAACAAAGGAAATACTTCCTTTGTTTGGCTATATCTCAAAATCAATATTTCCGAGTTCCGACTGATTTTGCTTGATCGCATCACATATGATCCGTCATCCAGTCGTTAAAATCACGAAGTTTTGAAATAAATCTAATACTGGAACTTACATTTACAAGTTGCGACGTTGCGTCTGATACTATCATACTTCATCAGGCAACTGGCCCGCTGGGCTGGTCATGTGACCACTGTACTGGTCATAATATTAACACCGAGGATTCTTGACAAGGTGAGGAGCAGTGATTCTTGACAAGGGGAGGAGCAGTGGCACAGGAGAGGCATCAAAGAAGCCATCTGGGAGAGAGTAGAGCAGCCGTCACTAAACAAGAAAGGGGAACTGAGACACAACTTATCTCACGCATGGGACCGGGCCATCAAGACGATCCCTAGTCGTCTTCAAGTGTCACATGACCAGCCCAGCAGATCAGTTGCCTGATGAAGTCTGATGGTATCAAACGCAACGTAGCAAGTTGTACAAGTAAGTTCCAGTATTAGATTTATTTAAAAACTTTGTCATTTATTATTATGTTGTTTAAGCCTTTTAATTAGTGATTGGAGCCCAGAGCTTTTGATCCGAGCAGAATTGTGTGGATTCTGATACATTTGACTTTTACCTCTTCTTTTGTTTTCCGTTATTTATTATTAATTTTCCTACTTCCCCTGATTCTTATTTTTATTTCAGTAACGTAATTATTTTGACATGATGATAAATAGATATGAATTATAAAATGTTATTGATGCATTGAAATGTTCCTTTATAGTCTTGACTTTCGCTACATTTTAAATGTTAAGTAAATTGAATATTATATTAAGACGATCAAAATATTTATATTAATTGTACCATTACATAACTTTGGTGCCGTCAGATTTCCGGATGACCAGTTTTATTACTCCCATTGACTTTCATATTAACAAGACCATTCTGAACATGCTGAAAGTAATTTTAATCCCACATAATTCAAATTGGTAAATGTTGCAACTTTTTAAAAGACCCTCAGATTACATAATAATGTGGTAATCTCCATTGTTATTTCATTTTTACAGACAAGCCCGTGTACAGTTGGAGAAGATACTAAATGTGGTTGCCCAGATGGCACAGATCAGACTGGGGAAACCAGCTGTATTCCTAGTCCACTTTGTATGCAGAATGAAGGAAGTGTCAGGGTGCATAAACCAGGTACCAATTTCAGGGTAGCAACTTGAAAACGCAGCAACATTAATTAAAGCTATTATTACATTAGAAATGTGAAACCGTATCATCTTTGGTCAGTGTCAAAAGTCTATTATACAGTCTCAAAGTAGACCTAAACTTAAAGGAAAAAAGAGTATATGCATAGGGTGTGTGGAGGAGGTCCCGGGAGGAGGTTGGGTGGTTTGTATTGGGGTGTGGGATGGGGTGGATGTGTCTGTTAATTGTTGGTATGAGTGGGTGGGGTGGGTATGTGGGAGTGTATATCATGTGTGGAGGTCTGTATGGGTGGATGGATGAGTAGGGTGGGTATGTGTGTGACGAGAGGAGAGACCAATCCGGGGGTCACTCGAATATGAAAGTGACGAACCTGTACCTATCCGAGTACAGTAGGGGTCTATCGGTGGGGATTTTTGTCACGAGCGTAACCAGACCTGACCTTCCGGGGGGGATACTTAAAAAATTTACAATTTCTGAGCAAAAGTTGTAGTATTTATGTGCGAGCGGCTTGCTGCTAAGCGTTAAACAGGTGGGGTCTTTGGGCCCCTGGTGGGGTCCATGGGCAAAGCGCGCGGCGGGGGCCATCCAGGGGGCGGAGGCTCGGAAGCTTCTGGTTTTTGGCATATTATAAGCTAACAAATCATTGTTACAGAAGTACAAATTTCCCTTTCTCTTCTTCCTTCTTCCTTCTTCCTTCTTTTTCTTTTCTTTCTCTTCTTCCTTCCCCTTTCCTCTTCTTTTCTCCTTCCCTCTTTCTGTCCCATTTTTCTCTTTTCCTTTTTACTCTTTTTCCCAGTTTTTTTGTGTCAGGCAGCTTGCCCCCCCCTGGTTATGCCACCTGGTTTTGTCAAAAAGGGGTCATTCAGAGTGGTAACGCTAAAAATTGAGTGTCATTACCCACGAAAAGGCAAAAATGTTCAAAACTGAGCAATTTTGAAGATAAAATGGCTACTAAAATGTTAAATTTGTTCACAATTTCAGGTGACAGATATCCATCTCACGTTTGTGAGCCCTGTGCAGAAGGCTACATACAGTCTAAGAACAACACATTGGATAAATGTCATCTACCTGTAATAGATGAGGAGAAAGAATCTGACAATGATGATGGAGACAAGTCTAAAGAGGACCAGAAATATGCGACTACATCTGAAAGCGAAACTAGTGAGTATATCAACAGATTGATACAGGAGCATCACCAGGAGATCCATCCCATCATCTCTAGTCCCACATTCCTTAAAAGGGGAAATTCAAACAATGAGAGGTCTGCCAAAAAGTTGCACTTTTGGACATTTAAATTCACCTTTGAGAGTTGTGGCCCCAGTATTAAGTCCACCATTGGAAAGAAAATTCGATTTTTCTTCAAATTCAGCTTTTTAGTATCGTCATTAGAGAATTCTTTTCCTAAAACTTCAGCACCGCCTACTCCCAGAAAAATTCCTGACTACACCTCTGGGGCTGAGTCTCACAAATAAAGTTTTTTCTCCTCCGTGACCTCATTCGTAGAGATTAGTGATATTAGGCATGCATATATATAGCCTATTCTTATTTTCTGTTATCTCGTCTTGACGTCATCATGGTCATGGGTAGGTTTGAGCCAGGAGCAGTTCCAGAGGCACAGGATAACATTTGAGGGGGTGACTTGGACCTGCTGCAGCCACATACACGTTGTCCCTTTTTGTAAACTTCACCTCACCCTTTAATCGTGTCAAAGAGGAAGTCCCGCCAGAGCCATTCTTCTGGGGTAACCAAACCTGCCTGGTTATCAAATTAATCAGTGATGTTTTAATGTTATTGCATCAATCAGCACCTGTCAAATTCAGAGATAACCTTGTCACTGATTAATTTTATAACCAGACAGGTTTGGTTCATCCCAGAAGAACTGTTCTGGTAGGGCTTCTTCTTTAATACAGGGTGTCCCAGAATGATTTATACCGAGAAAGATGGAATTTTTTAGGTATGAACCGCAGTTCTATTGGTCATATTGTTTTGCATTTTAAGTTTTACATATATTTAGCTTTCTCAGATTTTTTAGACTTTAAAAATTGGACGTTTCTAGTAAAAGTTAGAGAGGATTGCGTAAAAATGGTGAATTCCAAGTTTTGACAAAGCAACCTATTTTGAAAATCTGTAAAATTACTAACCGTTCAGCACAAGGTAATCATGCAGTATATTGCTGTGTCCTGTTCTTACTTCTACTATATAGTCGATATCTATCGTTTATTTATGATGTTACGAAGCAATCATTGTATGAAATAAAGGATTTACTACGCTTGAGTGACTTTAAACTATTCTTTCTTTGGCGGCAATTTTGAAGACAATTATTGAGATGTGTGAGTTTCATCATTTGAAATGCCGACAGAGATGAGTTTTTCATAAAAGTATAGAGAAGGTTCGTCCTTAGTGTCACAGCATGCATTTATGTCCAAAGTATATGGGCAAACCCACAGCTACGTAACGAAGAAGATTAAAATGTATTGCGGGGAATCCTTGATTAAGTTATATCCTCTGTAATAATGACATTTTTGGGTAAAAGTTGTGATAAAAACACATAAAAAGTATGTTTTTCAACATAAATATCTGATGTCATATTGAAATGTTTTACTTAATCCCATATCAAGAATTCTTTAGCATTGTAAGCTCTACATCTGTGCCAAATTTGGGGTATTTCCTATCAAAGAATGTAGGATTTCTTCAATATATTGCACAGTGCTGCTGAACGATGTTGATAAAGGATTCATGTGTTATGATGCCTTTACACACATGCAGTTTTTGTCCATTTTCAGTAATAGCAATGTCACGACAAAACGAATCAAGCTATTTCCATGAAAGTCACAGAATAAGTAGGAGACATGTGTGGCATTGTATTGCACTTATTAAAATTAGATACATTGTTAACTATATATTTTTGATATTTTGTTCAAACACGGTATAAATCATTCGGGGACACCCTGTACTTGTTTTTGTCAAGTGGTGCCAGATAGAGGCATTGTGCTAGGGGCACTAAAAAGGAATGACTTTGTACCATGCCAGGGGCACTATTTGGAGGAATGAGTTTGGTTTTGACTGTAACGAATTACATTATTATTTGTTGATGGTTAAACGTACAAATGAGATTATAACTTGACTGGTTCATCATTCATTCATCAACTTGCTTTTAATTTCAGATGCAACACTGTCATCCACTCAGGCTACCAGTCGCTTGTGTGACACTACAACCCACACCACAAACCACGCCACAACTGTTGCTGTATCAACAACCAAGCGCTGTATACATCCCATATTAGCAACTAGCATGGGGATCTTTATCCTTGGAGTTGGAGTTGTAATAGGGGTTGTATTATCCCCTATCTTTAGGAAGAAACCAGCAAATAATAATAACAACAAACGCTGTTGTCTTCATGTCGATCAAGGTATGTACTATTATACCCTTTCATATGTAATTTATGTAAATATTATTAAAAATTCCAAGAACAGACCTTCCAGAATAGGTAGTCGTTACTCTGAGTTTCGTGCGTAAAAGGCAATCGTCAGACGACACGGTGAAATGCTTTGGAGGGACTACCATCTCTTGGGAATGTGAATGAATATACATTCCATAGTCTAACTATAAGTAAAAAGTTGTTATTAAAATTTTGCCAACTTCTATCAAAATAATCGTATTATACAAAAGGAAAGCTTCATATCAATCTGCTCTCCCCTGATTTTGTGTAAGAAATTATTATTCAGGTTTTTTTTTCATGTTCGTTTCTGTCAACAGAGTGTATACCGTTGCAACCACGTGGACGAGGCAGAGGGAACCGAGGTATGAAACTTAAAGAGTTTAGTTAGCTGTGAGTTTTCACGATTTCCCAGCAAACACACACACAAATTTTAAACGTTATAAATGTAGTATAAACGCGTTTTGGTTATTAAAGTTAAAACGTTTTAATAACATCTGCATAATTTGACAAAAATTGCAGACAACTTGTTTTAGGGATGGTTATGACCAAAATACGCCTTGGGCATAGTGCGAAGTAAGTCCAAAATAGTAAAATTCACAACGTTTTTGTTTCATTTTTAAACTTTATTTGCCAAAAAGAACAATTATGCAATCCCTCTTTGGAACTTTCGCCCAGTCCAGCTATCTACTGAAGACAGCTTATGATTCATAGGTTGTCTTCAGTATACTGTATAATACAGTCTGTATCAAAATTGATTGGTACCTGTATCCATCAGTTTTTTTGTGTTTATTGACAAGCCTGCTTCTCCAATATGCAACATTGGATCATCTTGAAACGTCCAGGATTTATAGTTTTTTGACCTTTTATAACATTCAGCTATAAATAAGGTAACTCCTATGTTGCATTTTGGTGTGGTAATTTTATCCATAATCACTACAAACTGGTGGGGTACCAAACATTTTGATACAGTCTGCAGTACTCTCTTCAGTAGATAACATGACAATATTATTACTGTCTTTAATATACCTATAATATCTACTGAAATACTTTTGTTTTCATCATATTTATAAATACGTATTTATAAATACTCACGTGACCCATAGGCACGACATAAGACATATAAGACCAGCAACATTAACGACTATACAGAAAAGGATAGGAACTCTTTAGATAAATATCAACAAATTTATTATTAGTTGAATAGCAAAATGAGAGGATTCCGAATTTGTAATATGTTATCAAAAACAACATCTTGAAAGTATTTGCCGACAGAAAAAACATTTTATCGACGGAAACGTTTACAATTTAATCACAACGTTGGATAAAATAAATTTTGCTGCACAGTAGTCTCGTGTGTTTACCGCCTTTGCATTCAAATGTACAGGAAGACCACCCACTGTGTAGCAGTTCACTTCCAGACTTACTGTCTACAAGCTATTACGACAGCGCGGAGGTGGTCACGTGCGTATTTATAAATACGTATTTATAAAATAGTCGAAGCATACAGTTCATCATGTAAATCAATGGCTGCGCAGCAAGCTTCTATACTATATTTCCCAATCAAATGGCGTTCTTTGCTGTGCATACATGATCCGTCTTGTCTTACTTTGGTATGAAATTGCTTTATTTCAGAAAACACAATTTAGATAATTATAATGTTTTTCCTGTAAATTCCTTTCAGGAACTGGTGCAAGCCGTGGTGGGTGCGAAGGTCTACGAGGAAGAGGAGCCAGACATTAATGAGAACTATGTTTTGTTTAGTTTAGAGTATAGGCCGTGTCACTTCTTGAAAAAAAACACAATATATTTTTGTTCGTAAATTTTTATTTGTTTATAATAATTTAAAGATATAATCAGATTTTGAGAAATATGACCAAAACTGCATTTCAAGTCTTTGGTTTTGTATAATAGAAGAATCATACTCAGATACTATATATATTTAATGAGGTTCTAAATAATTTTTGACAAAAATGAAGACAAAATATAATAACAAAATAAGGGTAGGCTATATTAGCCAGTACTTGAGATATTGGTTTATTCCAGAAAATATGTGCACACCCCCTTTACTGGAGTAACATTTCAATAAAAGAAATGTCTGATTTCCTACTTGCTTTCTGAAAACAACTGGAATTCCAGTTGTCAATATTACTGGAAAAAGCTTGGAAATGCAATTAAATGAATGCAAAATCGCGGAAATGTAAGATTTCCAATTTTTAACTATTCTTCTGCTAGATTTGTTTTTGCCTTTTGGACACTCTAAAAAAATCATGACTGGTCAAAAAGTGGGGGTGTGCATGTATTTTCTGGAATAGTTTATTGAATACTTAGACTTCATACCGTGCCTGTAAATTTTATGACTGTTTTTGTAAAATATTGAAAAACAAACCGTGAAATGGTCTGCTCGTCCTTCCCCATCATTGAATATTAAATCAAAATGTCTTAATAATGATTTTTATAATGTGCTGTTGTAAAATGTGTAATAGCTATTTGATTCAAAAGTCATGGAATTTTATTTTGTTCATAGATATTCCAGAAAAAATGAAACAACGGAATAAATGGAAAGTTGTAAAGTCTTTTTTTAAATCGAAAGAGAGAAATCAAACTTGAGTGTAAAAGAGAGGTGTAGAAAAGAAACACATTAAGGTTGGAAACCCATGTTCGTTTCGATAGCGGTTGATTGGAGGCCTACATGTTGTATCATTTTCTTCGGAAGGGGTGTCCCAAATGGACTTGGGATATAATTTTTTGGAATGAAAAGTAGGAGGGGTCATAAAATTTCTGATGACCAAAATGTAGGGAGTCGCAAGATGACCACAAATAGTATGTGTTTATTTTATTCAAAAAGATTTCAATACAATTTAGCCTGTTTAGGGTGTAAGGTATATCGGTGGTGAGGGGGTGGGGGTAATACAAATTTTGTTGCCGAAATAGGGGGTCGCAATTGTATTGACGCCGATCTTTGTAACTTTGGGACCCCCCTCCCCCTCCCTTCCGAAGAAAATGAAGGAATGTGATGATTAATTCATTGAAAGTTGGAATATTTTAACAATAGAGAGGCTGGGTCCCCGGGGCTGGGTCATGTTATCCAATATTGTTTTGGCAAAGTCAAGACCAGTCACGACATATATTTTGCCATCTAGTACCAACGATTCCGCAAGAGACATTATTGTTTTCATGCTTGTTTTTACGTATTAAGTAAACAAACGGGCAATCTATTGTTTGTGCATCACAGATTTTCATTCATAACAACGATAATAAAAATACTACGTTCTTTATCAATTTTTCTGGATCATTCTGGTATTATGAAGCTGATCAAAGTTCAAAACATACATGATACGGGGAAATTATGTGTGAATGCTTGATAATTACGTCAAGATAAATAAGCCTACGTGCATTATACACAACCCTGCAAACACCGCACTAGTATAATTTTGCATTTGGCTTGATCTCTACGCTTTGAAGATGTGAATCAAGAATGGATATTCCTTTGTTGATCCTTGCAAAACGTTACACATTTGGAGGGACGTGACAAGGATTTTACCAAACGTCGTGAATATATTGGTGGTATAAACTGTCCAACCATTTCATTCATCATTCTGCTGACTAATTTGTAGTGTAGTATTTTATCATATCGTCAGTTCAAGAGATAATAATGAGACTGGAAACTATGTTTTCATACAGCGAAAAGAAGGCTGTTTCTCGTTGGCTACTTTTTATAACATACATGGTAAGTGCATAGAAGTCATTGTATATCAGGGGCTGTGCAATAATTATGAGCACTGGGGGAGGATAAAATTGGGTGGGCAAAAAATTTTGAGCCGAAAGGGGGGCAAGCCATCTTTGGCAAGTCGAGATGGGGGCAAGCGATTTTTGGCACACATTCATGTGGTGCCTTTTAAATAAAACGCTCTAAAAAAGGCTAGAAAAACAGTACGGAAACGCTTAAATATGCAAATTTTCCTTCTCGCTGCGCTCGCAACATGTATCATTCATTCATATTTTTTTTCATTCATATTTTATTTTGCCAATCACCAATCAGTAATACAATGTACAAATGTAATTCAATAATGATAAGCAGAAGCAGAAGCAATAATAGTGATAATGATAATAATATAAATCATGTGATAACTTTTTTCGTGTATATAAATCATGGTAATAAATAACTAATATAATAACAATAGTAACATTGAATCAACCTGAAAAAATAGGGTTAAATCAGGTGATTGACGAGGACCCTGCTAAACGCGGAGCGTGGGGGTGTAGGGCCCTCTTAAATAGTTACCAAACAGACAGACATACAGACAGACAGACAAACACAAAACAGATGATCCGATTTAACACGAGGATGATAGTTAAGATAGAAGGAATGAAGTTGAAGTAAAACTATGGCTCCTGAAGACTAAGGATGATTACTAAAAAAATGGGCTGAACTAAAGTACAAAAGAAGAACGAAATGTATCGTGAAGGTATTAGATGCCCTCTGTGTAACCACAAATGATATATTTCTTAAAGTTGGAGTTGAAGGTAGCAAGAGTCCGAGCCAATTTGAGAGAAGAAGGAGTTCTTTCCAAAGTATGGGACCTTGCGTTTTGGAAGAATTGTTTGCAAGGGCAGTGTTAGAAGGAAAGATAACATGTTCGTGAACATTCCTAGTATTGTAAGAGTGAGACAGAGTGAGAGTGTTGAAAAAGTTGTCAGGGACTAGATCCGGAGGAAGAAGGTCATTATGAAATTGATACATGAATGAAGCCAGTTGGAGTCTATAGAGATCACGAACTTTCAAAGTGCGTAGTGAGAGGGTAAGCGGGGGTGGATGGCAAGCCAGAGGGAATTGGTACAGCTTCTGATCACTCTCTTTTGAAGAAGAAATGCAGAGTCTAAGTTGGCATTGTTAGGATCAGCCCACACGAGGGCCCCATAGGATAGATAGGGAAGAACCAGAGAGTTGTATAGAGTGTTAAGTGAACTAGAAGGAAGAAAATGGCGGACCTTTCGAATCACACCGTTGTATTTAGAAACAATCTTAGAGACATGTTGGGTATGTGAGTGCCATGAGAGATTATGATCTATTAATAGGCCTAGGAATTTAGTTGTATTAACATTTTCAATTGGGGTATCATCTATTTTAATATCATATTTAATATCAGGCTTATTACTATGTTTATTTTTAAATATAATATAATTAGTTTTCTTTATGTTTAGTGATAATTTATTCAGTATCTACATGTAGACCATTTAAGGTTTGTAAATTGGGATCCCAAACATTTGGCATGCACAAGGGGGGCAAAGAATTTTTGGCAGGCCTAAGGGGGCAAGCGATTTTTGGTGGGCCAAGCAATTTTTGGCTTTTGGAAATTTTACCCCCCCCCCCCGGCCCGGAGTTATGTTGTAAAGAGGGCTGAAACAACAACACTTTTGTAAAACGTACATAACTCATTAACAACAATACATCTAGCAAGTTTTCAAAGTATATAATTTGTAGAATGAACTTTTGCAAAACATCAAACATCATGTTATTTTTCAATAATATATTGATTTCGATAATAAAAATCGATATTTTGACTGCTTCGACCAACAATACCGCGTCTACCCTGAAGCGTGCCGCGCGGACAAAAAAGAACCCCGAAAGTATATCTTCCTTTTCATGTCCCATCTTGTCTCTATCAGATTTATTTAACGTTTTCCATTTGTCCGTTTCAGGCCAATCGGCCTTTAATTTAAGCTATAGCAAATTCCACTGGCATAATTCTCTCAAAACTATACATTGAATTTCTAGAACTTCAGTATCATTTCAAGATTTGTAATATAGTGAAATATTTAATGTGTGTTATATTTTTAGGCATTGATGATATCTTCGTTTGGAAAACCCGTTGAGCCTAAGGAAGAAATGGTGAAACGAGACGCGCCATGCAAAGAAAGCCCTCCTGGGGTTGTAAGTATTTAAAACAAATATAAGGAAGTAAAGAGTGTTAAGAAGGCACGCTACACTATAGGCTGTCAAGAGCGGTGCTACGAAATAAACATCTCAAAAAAGTAACTAACCCCCCTTAAATAACGGGCTATTGTATTACAAATCTGCAAAATGCGTTGGAAGCAGAATTTATTTCTGCGCACTTTGACACCTCATTTAATTTGATACGATAGCCCAGAAAACAATAAAACACCGCCCAATTTAATGTATATAGTAAGGTCCAGATTTGAAAGTTGCACTTACAAACAATACAAAAACACTCGGATATCATTACACTGATTTCCTTCCATTATACTGAATACAAATCAATAGAATTTACTGCAACTTTCAAATCTTGGGTTACATTGATTTAAATGTACGCTGTGACGTCAATGTTTAGTCAATTGCTACAAATAAGGTGTCAAAGTGTGCAGAAATAAATTCTGCTTCCAACGCATTTTACAGATTGGTAATACAATCGCCCGTTATTGAATAATGGCCATTATTTAAGGGGGGTTAGTTACTTTTTTTTAGATGTTTACCTATACGTTGTGTTTGACGATAAACAACAAGACATTTGAGTTGAGAATTTCCTTTAAAAAAGGGAATGATCTGTCCTCTTTAATTTGGGATCCTTGGTTCACAGGTGCAAAGCATAATTCTTCGTGTTGAAGAAGATCGGGTGGGCATAGATGGGTTAGAGTGTTCCAGCTTGCAAGCTCGACCTAATGGACCCTATCCCAGTGACGTAGCGTCATAGGGGCACGATTGCAAAATTTGGAAAATGCCATTGCTTGTGCCGACAAGTATAGGGGGAAATAACGTTTGATTTTCATTTTATTGTTGATTAGAAAAATCAATGCATCTTGTGCAATGGAGAATCAGAAATAATTGTAGAAGACGAGAATGGGTTACGGTGTCCATGTCCAGTCTGTAGACCTGCAAAATACATGGCTAAGCCATGTACATGTCAGGAGAACAATGTGGCATCATCTGGACCTGTGTGAGTAGTCTTTTCCCCTCCTCTCCAGCCTCACTCTCTCTGATCTTAAACAACATTAATTTGCCATTTTAAGTTAAAAATGAGTATTTGCCATTCGCAGGGACAGCACTTTTGCATTGGATGCTGGAATCGTAATAGATAATTACTCTAGTCAACTGGGGTTTAAGCGCTCTTTTGAGCATGCTAGCTTCTTGTACTTGAATGTGGCACTTTCCCGTTTGTAATTTGGAAACACGTCGGGTAGCTTGTCAGTGAGCTTCATGGTATGATGGTCGGAGAGTCTTCCCGACCCGTGAAACAAAACTCAAAATGATCACGTACTTAATTTATCCGGCCAAAGTAAAAGGAATACAAGTGAGTGATTAAGTTGGTACATTCTGAGGTAACTGGAAAATTTATAAAAAGGTCACTGTGGGCCCTGGTGGAGATAACATGTTCATCTGTACATTACCTCAATACCTTTCTCTCAAATAACTTTGGCGATCACAGCTAAACGAGAAATGTTAACACGTTCAATTTGCAGCACCTGTACGATACTAGTACTAAGGGTAGACGAGGTATTATTGGTCGAAGCAGCCAAAAAATTTTCATTATCTAAATATTCAATATATTACTGAAAAATAACACCTTGATGTTTTGCAAAAGTTCATTCTACAAATCATATACTTTGAAAACTTGCTAATTTTTTGTTGTGAATGAGTTATGTACGTTTTACAAAAGTGTTGTTGTTTCAGCCCTCTTTACAACATAACTCAAGAACCACAGGACTTACAAAAGTATATATTTGAATTCTTCTACACACTCGCTATGAAATGATTAATGCAATTTTTTGCCAAAGCTCACTACCATTCGCAAGATGCTGTGAACTACCAAATCGCAACAGTTTAAAATAGGTGCTTACCTTAAACTTTACTATCCATGTTATTTTCCGTTCAGATGCAAATTACCGAGTAGAGGCGAGGGCTACATGGATGAGTCAAATGTATGCGAGAGACCATATCCATGTACCAATTGTTCTGGAGATTTGAGTATTGTAAGTAATGAATTTCATCCACCAACAGACAAAAAATATCTATTCGCTTTGCACCTGTAAATTACCTTATTGTTGTGACGATAATTCATTCGATAATTGCATATTGATCATGGTGCAGTAAGCCATGATAACCATTCATCAAGTGAACGTTTTTATATACGTAATACGTGCATCAACTGCACTGACTGAAGCGATGGTTTGTTTGTGCGTTAATAAAGACTTCACTCCTTGTTAACCCTGCGGCCGATACAGACATGCTCAGGATGGCTCATGATGATTAGTTAGACTTTATATTAATACATACATTATATTATTTTGATCAGCTTGTCTGATGATGTAAATTCATAATAAATTGTTATACTTAATCTTGTTAATTTCGTGATAGTCATTCCCGTTCCCGTTCATTCCCTCATCCCTTGGGACTCCAAATCTGGTACCTCGCTCTCATTTCCCATGGACTAATTCCCCAATTAAGATTCATAACACATGGTGGAAGGATCCTTTCGGTCAATATTTTTTTGTTATTTGGAGTCCCGTTTGCATTTTTGTTCATTTCTCGCATACATTCGCACACATTATTATCAATTATTAGTAAAATACAACAGGCATATATAATCATTATCATGGAACGAGTTTAATGTTTAAAGTTTGTTTGGTTGAAAAGCAGAGACAATATTACCACCGATTTGACCTTGACTGAGTAATGTCGATAAGATCATCGCCATAAATTTAATTTCCTTTAAGACGGTAAAGTACATACTTCTAGTTAAAGGACTACGAAATTAGTGTGCCGGTGTACCCGTATACGTAAAAAAATCCATATTGGGAGCTTATCACGGTTGCGAAGGTTGATTATAGTATGTTAAGATCTGCGCTTCTTACCTCTCGAAATGAAACGTTTGTGGAGAGTGATGTGTGTCTACAGCAATGATGACAGTCGACAAAGTATGCAGTGGCCTTGTATACAGTTTGACATAGCGCGTGCTAAATCACCAAGTTATTTTATAACTTGAAATATATTTGTCATTTCAGCTTAAAATTTGTGGTGGATTCTATGACACCAGTTGTGGTTGCCCCGATGACACAGAAAGGATTGGCATGACGGATAAATGTACACCAAAGGTTCTGTGTTCTATCGACCATGAGAGAAGATTAGTATTAGATCAAGGTAAATAAGTTAACATTATAATGTACATTTTTAAATGATATTATGTAAAAATAATATTATTATTTTATTATTTAAAAATAATATTATTATAAAGCATTTGTAGGCTGAAAACAAAGTAAAACTAAATATTATATTTTACTAACAAAAAAACTTGATATGTAAATAGGGGCCCTTAATAATCTTTACTATTTGATTTAGTCCCAAGCTAATATTTTCCTTTTCTGATTTTCGTATTGTAGACTCTGGACACAGTATCTCTAAATGTATACCATGTGAGCCAGGGATGCATCAGCCAAATAACAATAGTGGTGCTCCCTGTATACCTGTTGAAGATACGGACACTCCAATACCCGAGGATGAAGATGCTGGAAGCTCGTCTTCTCCTTGTAAGTACATTTTACGTTACAGTGTTCTTAGTTCTTAAACTATTTATCACATTTTACCAATGTTTTAGCTGAAAAGGGGAGTAATATTGTCATTCAACCATACAACCGTGGCTAAACACATTTTGTTCCCGCATGACACCTGTTGACTTACTTTGATATTGGGCTATTCCAGTTGAAATCCATACAATATTGAGGGCGCCCTGGATAAAAATGGTTGTCACGCATAGACGGTAAACGGTCGTGTATGGAAGAAACGACAGGAATGGGAATTTCAAATGGAGTACCCCAATCAGGGAATCCCATTTAAAATTGACACTCCCTGTGTGGGAGTTTAAGGTCATGTCTTATAAACCCATTATAGCTGCACAGTCCTCCAAGTCACTCCTCTCCAGTCTGGTCGCCATTGTGCTAGCCTTTCCGTCTCATGTAAGGGCATTCTTTTGTCTTGCCTTACTTGGTTTGGCTAAAATACCATGACTGCCAATATAGTGCGCCTCATATTCTACTACCAAGGAAAACAAAATCTTCGACCTTGTCGATGGATACTTCATTGGGTGTGATGTCACGCGGGTCCTCTGACATGATCTTCCATTTCGCTGGGTTGATTTTGATTCCCAATCTGTTAGTGGAGAAATGTCTCTCATGTCTCTTTTGAATCATTTTTATATAAACTTTATGCTGATTGTCAACTGTGCTCATTCATGTTCATTTCAGCTTCAAAACCAACAGGTCCAAGCGCTTCGTCAGTACCTCCACATCAGACTCATAATAATGAACCAGGTAAAAATGCACACCTTGTAATAAAGTTGCTATATTTATTTATTATTCCTATGATATGAATATTCATTATTGATGCTTTGAATGTGTTTGTGTTGTAAAAAACTACAATAAAGAAATTGAATTTTAATCAATATTCCTTCAAAAATACCTTCGGTGACGCCAATGCGGGAGTGGACGTCAACTATTGTATGCATGTAAAATGGTGTGAAAATACAAATCAAAAGGTTAAAAATTTGGAGCATAAAACTTATATTATACTTGGGAAATGATTGAGCATCATTAATGATCTCCTGCTAAACATTAGACTCAGTTTTAACCACCATTTATCAGTGGGAGCTGGTAGCCTAATAAGGCGCCCGTCTAGAGATCGGAAGGTCGTGGGTTCGATTCCAAAGCCGGGACATTCCCTTGCTTTTTTTTAAAGTTGGGTTGTGTGCCGGTCGGGATTTGTGTTTACTTAATGTTTAATTGTAACACTTTGGGTTGGTAAACTGTTCATTCTTTCTCATAAAACGATAGTTTCGAAAAATATAATTGGATTGTTTCAGATCAAAACATACCATCGAGTAATTGTGCACCTTGTACCAGCAAGTGTCCGACAGAAGATCATGGTGTCTCGATGATGGCAACATTGAGTGATGATCAAATGATGGCGCTGAAGGAGTTACTGCGAGAACATAGTATTAACCAGACAATGTCGCTGAAGCAGTTACTGCTAGAGCATAGTAGCAACCAGATGATATCGATGAAGCAGTTGCTGCATGAGCAATTGTGGACCACCATTCCTGTGGCGTTACTCTCGCCAGTATTTACGGTCGTTGTTGTTGCACTTATTGCATACATATTGACGACAGTTTCCACAAATCTAACTCCCAAAATCAAGAGAGCGATAGAAATACTGTTGCAGCCCCGTGGTCATGAAGGTAAGATATTAACATTAATAATGAGTCATTCTGGTTTAATTTGGTTTCGAATACTTTTTGAAAATGCATGTAATATTCAAATAATACGAGACTAAATTTCCAAGAAAGAAAGAAAGAAAGAAAGAAAGAAAGAAAGAAAGAAAGAAAGAAAGAAAGAAAGAAAGAAAGAAAGAAAGAAAGAAAGAAAGAAAGAAAGAAAGAAAGAAAGAAAGAAAGAAAGAAAGAAAGAAAGAAAGAAAGAAAGAAAGAAAGAAAGAAAGAAAGAAAGAAAGAAAGAAAGAAGGAAAGAAGAAAGAAAGAAAGAAAGTTAGTTTAATAAACCTGTTTATCTAAAATCATCGAACCTCAGTCATATACCGTAGAATTCCGTCTAGAAGCATATATGCCTCTAAACGAGGGGTTTTTTTAACGAAAGATATGAAAGGCCAATACCCTTCTCAAAAACATTGCAATACATTGGTCTTACAAATATACATGTGTGTACAGCCGCCTTTATCAGCTATATAGTTGTTCAAACTCCAAATAACGTTTTTGCTGAGAGTGTCTGCCTCTTGTCTCTTGTGTCAAAAAAACCTCGTTTAGGGGCATATATATGCTTGTAGACGGATTTTTACGGTATTGCACTTTCAAAATCGTCGTTATTTAATAATATACAGGTGTGCATGAACAGGACCCAGAAGACCCTGAGAGAAACGGCAATCAAGAACCTGACGACAACAATGGTATAGACCATTCCTATGATAGGCACATTCTTGCCGTTGATGGGGTAAACATCAATATCATGTATCATAAAATTATAAAAAGGATATCGCGTGATTATAAATCAACAAAAGCGAGGTCAAGAAATGCATGATATCGATGATTACCTCATCAACGGCAGAAATGTGTCAATTATAGACCACTTGACATCACTGTTTATCAACAAAGGCGAGGGACTCGCCTATCGATATGCTCGAACGAGCCGCTACACTGTTCAATGGCTTTCCTGTACTATATGAAATGTGGCGGGCGATTTAAAATGCACGTGCCCTTAGCAGACTACGATGCGTACGCACACTGCAGGGCAAAGAACAATTGAAATTGCCATAATGCGCGCGCATACTGCCGGGCAATGACGTCAGATGCCAAGTGGTCTATAGGAATGATTCTTATATTTTTCAACAATGTTTGCCGACAAATATTTTGCTATAACATTTTGACAGCATTTTTCAATGAATTTGCAACTGTATGACAAAACTGGCGAAAATAGTAACTTTTCGCACAAGATTGGCAAATTTAAAGAGAATTGGCCATTGCTCATTGAAATAGGCCATTGCTCTAGTATATGGACAATGTAAGTGTGCTCTTTCATTTAATGACATAAAATTTGAAAAATATTGAAAGTATCACTTGAGGTTTTGACTTTTAAAAGCTACATTTTGGTCAAAAATTGTGCATGAATAGGTTTTCAACAGATTTACCACATTCGCCTTGCTATAAACATTGAATTGCGTCATCTGTTGACGTAATGAAAACAAGTGTTTTTAGCGGGAAGTGTTAGCTTTCGTTCAATATAAAAAATTTCTGATGTATGGATGAAGGGAACACTTGAGGTTTTGACATAAAACAATCACTGATACCTATTTTCCACTAGTCACCAGCTAGAAGCTCACGCAGCTCTTATCATGCACTCAACCGTGTAGAGTAAACACAGACTGTGTTCTCTACAGGGTAGTGCTGCTTGGACAAAATTGTGTGCCCAGGTGTATCGAGGTGGAAACTGTGCATAGATGCGTTAAGAGAATCGTTTTGTAGCCAAACCTTTCCACATGATTTTGTCTAAAACCAAAACACATTTATAAGATAACACGTTTATAACGTTTTAAAAACATTTGTTGTGTGTTGGCTGGGTCATCAGTACCAAAAAACTAATTAAAATGCACTTTCAAAAAACGTCGTTATTTGTTTGATAATATGCAGGTGTGCATGAACAGGACCCAGAAGACCCGGAGAGAAACGGCAACGAAGAACCAGACGACAATAGTGGTATAAACCATTCCTATAGTTGGCAAAGTCTTGTCGTTGATGGGGTAAACATCGATATCACGTATCATAAAATTATAAAAGCGGGGGTACGAAGGGTATCACGTGATTATAAATCAACAAAAGCGAGTCCAAGAAATGCGTGATGTCGATGATTACCTCATCAACGGCAGAAATGTGTCAATTATAGGAATGATTCTTATATTTTTCAAAAATAGGTTGTTGACACGGTAATTAATATTTTCTTATTCATTTGGATGAGAAAATTTTATATAAATGAGAAAATTTTAAATTCTAATACTTTTGTCCAATTCTCATCGTTTTGAAAGAATTCTCATTTTAAATTTTCCACTAGTGAATTGCGTCTCAGTTCCCCTTTCTTGTTAAGTGACGGCTGCTCTACTCACTCCCAGAATGTAGGTTTAAAAAGATTTTTTTTAAACGACGTTTGAATAGCAATGAAGCATAAAAACGTCCATTTAAATGAGGTAAAAGCAACAAGTGTATAGTCGCTAGCACTGCAAGTGATATAATAATGCCAGTTTAGGCATTTGACTATCAGAAAACGCCAATCATTTTTAACGTTGCAAACATCCATCTAGAATCTAGGTTGACCAAAAAACACATGGACTAATACACTTACCTTGCTGACTGGTAAATCTTTCGATGAATATATTTCCCCTTTTGGTGGAAATTTAGTTTTATTTGCAATCATTCATTTAATTTCATTTGAATCCGGAGCAGGGATCACAAATTTTCTCCACTCATACGGTTTTTGGTTATTGCAGAGACAGGCTATAAAGTTATAGCATTATTGTTAGTGTCTCCAAGCAACCTGTGTTTGTAAGATAAATAAGATGTTCAAATAAGATTATAATTGTTATATTTTGTAGCAAGTTCGTCAATTTGTTTTGAATATCGACTTAAAAGCAGATTGATTTGTCAAAAAAGCCTATATCAATTATTTATGCAGGGGTTCAACAGGAACAGCATCCAGAATATCATGAAGTGGAATTTGAGAACGCACCAGAGAGAGACGGCAGTCCAGAACCTGATAACATCAGCATGTCTATTATAGGAGGTATGACCATTTGAAGACTGTAGTGGAAGAAGTGCTCAATTTGTAGTTAAGAAAATGAATGTACATTTTGAATGTTTCCTTTCTTAAAAGAGTCATCATTGATTTGTCAAAATATACCACATGAGTCCACTGGATTCGCCATCATTGATCATTATATTTTTTTTTCTTTTTTTTCATGAAAGAATATTGAACAAAATAGAAAATTCCAATTATGGGTTTATCATACTTTCCTAAAGAAAATATGTTTTCATGTTAACATACTAAAGAAGCACAAAACCCAAATAACAACAACAGCTATTAACGCTTCTTTGATCTTTGACCCCACTCTGTATACAGGTCAAATGAAGCTTTAAAAATGGTACGTCATATCATGTAGCGCGAATTAGAAGAAATAACACAACAGACGATCAAATGACACCATTTAGCTAATTACCCGATTGATCCATATTGGTGTAACATGCCGTAACAAGCTTGAGTCAGTATGAAAACATGACTCGTCATTGTAACCTTTCCCTTAATAGTCCTCTAAAATAGTTAGCCATCTATTATCATGAAAATTATGCACTCTCGCGGAATGTCCAATTAACTCATGACTATTTAAAAATGCTAGCGAGCCAGCATCAGTAGTTAGCATCGGTAGTGAAGGCGGATGAGTTACGACCTCCAAAGTCAACGGCAGTCCACTGGCGGATGAACAGAGGAGAAGGGAAATGATGGTTATCCTTAGTCGACCCTGTAGAAGGCTACAGTATTAGCCTAGAGGTAGAGGGTGGTCATGTAGTTTGTGCTAGGCTATCTGTCGGAAGGTTGTAAGATCATGAGCATGCCGTGGTTCGGAGAGTCACGTAAATGGTGGTCCCGTGTACCAGACGAGCAATATATAAGTTTCAGGCCTTTTTGTAAAGAGCAGGGGATCAGCCCGGGCCTGTTGTCTTGCGCCGCCCTTAGGGGCTTGGCAGCCTATCGATCCGTGGCGCGCTTTGGGGATGATAATCCAGAAAGCGTGGATAATTACCGTATTATTATTATTATTATATAAGAATGTGCAGGGATTCCCCAGGAACAGCAACCGGAAGATCATCCATTGGAGAACGCACCCGAGAGTGACGGCAGTCCAGAACCTGATCACAGTAGTGATATGCCCATAGGAGGCAATGTATGACGTTTAATTAACACTGTGAAAACGTTTTCATTATCTATAATCTCTTCTCTTAAGGGATCGGGTAGCAACATTTGCACCGTAATTTTTATGGGATATGAGAGCACATCAGACTCATCAAATTGCATTCTGAATACAAGGGATGTCCTTCTGATAAACTTTAAAATAATATTTTAAAAAATTGATATTTTTGACATTTAACATCCTCGAAATAAACTTTACAAACCTAATGATATGTATGTACTTAGCTCTTTTCGGGAAAATCTTCAATACGAAAGGTCCAAATTTTTAAATGATGGACGGCTTTCCCTCCCAGCTATAGGTGCACTTTAAGAACATATCATTAGGTTTATAAAGTTTACTACGAGGACTGTTAAATATCACACATATCATTTTTTTAATAAATTATATCGCTAATTTAAAAACAAAAAATTAAAATTATTTAATATCAGAAGGGCATTTTGGTGTGTCTGATGCGCTCTCAGGTTCCACAAAAAAATACTGTGCAATCGTTGCTATCCAATTCCTGAACTCTTCGTTTTTCAGTGTTCCTTTTGTCATTAGCGGCTCAAAATATATCATGAAAAGTAGATGATTCTATCATACATGTGTTGCCTCAAATTGTCATTACACAGTGGCCGAGCGGAACGGGCTACGACTCATAATCGGAAGGTTGCAGGTTCGAGCCCCGGCTACGCCATCGTGTTGTGCCCTTGAGTAAGGCACTTTATCTCGATTACTCCTCTCCATCGAGGTGTGAAATGGGGAGCTGTTATGAATACTGTCCATTGAGCGCCGCCCAAAGGTATGAGCATGCCTTGGGCATTGTATGGCAGCTGACATATTCTAACGACGGCGGAATAAATGACAAGCGCTTTGGTACATGTTCACATGTGAAAGGCACTGTATAAATACCAACATTTATTTATTTTTTATTTATATGACCATCCCTTGAAAATCACTTTTCTAAGTAGTGTCATAATTTCTTGATTTATTTGCAATTATTTTCATAACCATTCTTTTACTATGATAATGTCAATATGCTTTTATATACGCAAACAAAAGAAACGACAGAAAATCAAATGGTAAATCTATCCTTTCTGTAAGTCATTTGGAATTTGAGATTCTAAGATATTTTCCTCACAAGTTTCCACATACCAGCAATTAGCAACCCAATATAATAAGTTAATTATTTGTGACCGTACACGACGAATAAGCCGTAAATTCCTCCCCAGTCAATTTTGTTTTATTTTGTGTTTAGAAAATATATATCATAAGCTTTAGAATGGTACATCATTTGACTTCAAACGATATCCAGAAACGGGGTTAACATTGCTGGTAATAAATATGAAACAGTCATAATTGGCCGTCATTTCAAATCATCCCCATGTCAACGAGTTTCAGAAATGTCTTCTCATTGTTAATTGATGGTTATACATACCTAGACAAAATACAATGCTTTGTAACCCATCACTTGAACAGGATTTAGCCAAAGCAAACAAAGCTTAAGAATTCTATAGACATCTAAGGTAGGAGCTTACTATCCTTTTTAACAATAGGGTTATTGATTGGTTTAAAAGGTGTTTGACTATCAAAATGAGATACATGTCCAACCAGTTTGAGGTACCGATGAATACGACCTTCATGTACATTTTACACTGTAACTCAGAACACAATTCAGGACATTTACGGCTCATTCGTGGTGTACGGTCACATTTTGTTAGCATCGACTGCATCGCTATAGAACATCGTTTTCTTTTCTTCTTTTTCCTAGCAAAGAGAAAGAAACAAAAGAAGAAACGCCCAGAACCATTGCACATCTCGCCTGTGCCTGACCATACGGAGAAAAGCCCGAAAGGATTGCACCGCTCACCGGGTTCTGTGACAGTGCCCGTCCTTACGACGAAAGACCCAGAAGCAGCGCACTCATGGCCTGTCTCGTCTGTGCCTGACCATACGGAGAAAAGCCCGAAAGGATTACACCGTTCACCGGGTTCTGTGACAGTGCCCGTCCTTACGACGAAAGACCCAGAAGCAGCGCACTCATGGCCTGTCTCGCATGTGCCTGACCATACGGAGAAAAGCCCGAAAGGATTACACCGTTCACCGGGTTCTGTGACAGTGCCCGTTCTGACGACGAAAGACCCAGAAGCAGCGCACTCATGGCCTGTCTCGCATGTGCCTGACCATACGGAGAAAAGCCCGAAAGGATTGCACCGATCACCGGGTTCTGTGACAGTGCCCGTCCTTACGACGAAAGACCCAGAAGCAGCGCACTCATGGCCTGTCTCGCCTGTGCCTGACCATACGGAGAAAAGCCCGAAAGGATTACACCGCTCACCGTGTTCTGTGACAGTGCCCGTTCTGACGACGAAAGACCCAGAAGCAGCGCACTCATGGCCTGACATTTCGAAGAAAGGTAAAAAAAGATATCTTTAAAATATTGTTTCCCTTTTCGTATGAAGGCGTACGATAGATACCAAATAGATAACATGTATGGAATAGACATGCTAATAAAGTGAACAAAATAGCAAACGTGACAGTAATCCGAAAGACAAAATGTGACACCCAAATTAATGTAGGATAAACTAGAGGGTTCTGAACGCTGAACACTGAACGCTGAACACTGAACGCTGAACACTGCACGCTGAACACTAAACGGTCGGATGATTTAAAAGTATGGGCACTGAAAAGGTTTTAGTTTTAGGTTTTATTAAACAGATGCATCGCAGCCAAAGGCTGAATTGAGTACCGTTTTACAAAAATAACAATATAAATATAAATATACATAAATACAAGATTATACAAAAAACAGACCAATTAGATGAGACATATCAAAATGTGAGCAATCAAAAAAACAACAACAACAACTTTGGATGGAGTCTGAGGAGAATGAAGAGGATGGAAGCCAGAGGCGAGACCTACCTACTTGAAGATGGATATAGTATGGTACCGGGCTGTTGGCGAATCTTTCAGTGCGCATTGTCAGCCTGGAAAACTCATCATTCCTGAGACTCCTACCATGGACCTACTTCCTTCTACGAGGGAGAAGCCCGCTAGTGCGTTCACATGATGGAAGCGAATGAGCAAAAGTAAGGCAGTGACTTTCCCTCCTAGTGGAAAGGGGGTCCAAGTTGCAAGTACTGAGAGCATGTTTGTAAGAAATGAACTTGTTATAACCTAATATAATCTTGCAGGCCCTCTTCTGGATACGTTCAATCAAAACTATGTTTTTAGATGAATAATGTCCTAAAATGACTGTCATTTGTTATTTATATCCAGGTGAAGACCCAAACGAAAAAACCGACGGAAAATCAAATGGTAAGTCGATTATTTCTGTAAGTCATTTGGAATTTGAGATTCTTAGATACTTCCCCCACATACCAGATCATATTTTTCTTTCTTTTTTTTTTTTTTTTCTTTTTTTCAGTAAGGAGAAGGAAATCAAAGAAGAAATTAACGTATACAGTGCCGCCTGGAATATCGCACCGCTCACAGTATAAGCCTGTGCGTACGAAGAAAGGTAAAAAACACAAAAACACTTGTCCCTTTTCGTATAACACATAATATAGGTAACAAAATACGATAAACATGATAAACTTGTTTTAGTTATTTTGAACATGTTTCAAAGTATGTTCGGCTCATAATTGGCGAAAAAGTGAGACTCATTACAGGCGACTGTCCAGATAACATGGCGATATTGGTCCGATGGTGGCCCGATATATGTTCAATATTGGCCCAATATCATTTGCTCATGGGCCCAAGATTGGTCCAAGATTGGGCTTGGGCCCAATATTGGGCCTATATTGGACCAATTTAGGCTGCCACTGTGATGCCAATATGAAGATTACCGATGGTAAGCCAAGATTGGCCCAATATGGGCAGCAAAATAATGCCGATGCCAAGATTGGCGTTCGAAAACCAACGTTGGGCCAATATATGCATGTTATCTGGGATGTAAGGTTTCTCCATGTACAGCGAATTTTGTGTGTCTATCTGTTCTGCTTGAATCTTGCCTTCATCATAATCATGTGGCATGTAAAGAGCATACATTCGAACAGATTCTTCCCCAGATAGACGAAGGATGTGCCTAGTGTTAGTCATGTCATATATATGGCGTTTAAGACATGATCTGTACGCTTAATATTTAGCATAATCTTGTAGCAGCGGGAAGCAAAAGCATTTATTTTGCTTTCCATGTCTTGTGAAAGTACCTAGGATTTACAGCCATATGGGAGAACGGTCACGCAGGTAGTGTGGAATAGTTTTGACTTTTGCCGAGTTAGATAATTGTGAGCTTCCCCACATACGTTCCAACTTCCGAATAGCACACTATGCAAATGATTTGCGTCTTTTAAAGTCGCTTGCAGCAGATCCCATTTTGTAGCGAAGCTGTTAAATGAAATCTGTCACATGGTTAATGAGTTTACCGTAGATTTGAAGTATTGGATGGGGATGACACTTAACTGTCATATCCGAGATCTGGTACTGTTGCCGTACTAGTCAGCTGTGCCTGATAGTGGATTCCAACAAAGCGATGTCATAAGCAAAAACCAATTCATTTAAACTTTGGCAGAATGACGTCTGGAGCCGGAGCAGCAGCTGGAGCGGCGAGGATGTGTTTCAACTCTCGCGTTGAGATCTGACGTGGCATTCTTCAGTAGAAAATCTACTAAAAATATAAATACGAATGGCACCAGAACATCGCGCTGTGAAACTCCAGTAGTGACATGTGACATCAAAAGAATGATCAGAAATGTTGCCATCTACCATTACCGGACTTTATGAATTGTCGTATGGTGCACTTATGGCATTGGCCATAGCACTGTGAACATGACCTTCCTATTGATAGAATCAAAGGCTTGCACTTATGGCATTGGCCACAGCTTTCAGGATTCCATAATGTCATAGCACTGTGAACATGACCTTCCTATTGATAGAATCAAAGGCTTGCACTTATGGCATTGGCCACAGCTTTCAGGATTCCATAATGTCATAGCACTGTGAACATGACCTTCCTATTGATAGAATCAAAGGCTTGCACTTATGGCATTGGCCACAGCTTTCAGGATTCCATAATGTCATAGCACTATGAACATGACCTTCCTATTGATAGAATCAAAGGCTTGCACTTATGGTATTGGCCACAGCTTTCAGGATTCCATAATGTCATAGCACTGTGAACATGACCTTCCTATTGATAGAATCAAAGGCTTTCTTAAAATCTATAAATGTGACTGTAAGAGGAAGCTGGTAATCTTGGATATCTACATGCAGAGTTGGTGCGCACAGCTTATCCCTATCCGAAATTCAGGCTTAGTTGCATCTATAAAGATGGGTCGACATGATCTCGGATTCTGATTATCATGATCCTTTTATTGCTGTAAACCTTATCAGTAAATGACACGATAGAAATTCCCTGGTAATTGGTCAAATGTTCCCCTATTTAGAGAGAGGAACCATCTGTGAGAGAGTAGTAAACTTCAGTACAAAAATCATGTCTATCACTGCAATAATTGCATCTCCGCCATTATGGAGTGATTCAGATGTAATTGCACAGTATAGAACTGCAGGTTTGTTTTTCGTCATTTGGTGTATGGCTTCAAGTGTCTCCTCACGTGTTGGTGGGTTGATCTCATGGATTGACAGGCCCGGGAGAGGGGGGGGGGCACTTCAATATGAAATGGATATAGGTGTAGGGCTGGCACTTTCGCACTAAGGGGCATTCGGTGAGAGCAAAATGTAAAAAATATGGGGTCATGGGTGAGAGCATGATTTTGGCATTCGGTGAGAGCAAAATGTGAAAAATATGGGGTCATTGGGTGAGAACATGACCTTTTTTTTAAATGGAATCTTTGGGTGAGAACCAAAACAGCGCCACAAAAACCTCGAAAATCGAATTTCTAGTTAATTTCTTTATTTTTCAAAATAAGTAACAAAATCAGTGATAAATGAAAGTTGCTGTTCAAATTGAACTTGTAAGGGTCTTTGGGTAACAGATCAAATGGAAAAATAGGGGGTCTTCGGGTGACAGAGCGCGGAGCGAGCATGTGTTCGTAAAAAAATATGGGGTATTTGGGTGACAGCGATGCTGAAAAAGGGGGTCTTAACAGCCCTACATACGCGTCACCTCCAGTTGGAGTGCCCCCCCCCCCGATCCCTATCCGAAATTCAGGCTTAGTTGGGTCGACATGATCTCGGATTCTGATTATCATGATCCTTTTATTGCTGTAAACCTTATCAGTAAATGACACGATAGAAATTCCCTGGTAATTGGTCAAATGTTCCCCTATTTAGAGAGAGGAACCATCTGTGAGAGAGTAGTAAACTTCAGTACAAAAATCATGTCTATCAATGCAATAATTGCATCTCCGCCATTATGGAGTGATTCAGATGTAATTGCACAGTATAGAACTGCAGGTTTGTTTTTCGTCATTTGGTGTATGGCTTCAAGTGTCTCCTCACGTGTTGGTGGGTTGATCTCATGGATTGACAGGTCCTGAGCAGCTGGTGGAGGTAGTTCAGATAGTGGCTGACCATTGCTGTTGTAGTACATCCATTCGGCAAGTAGTCTAGGTCCTTGTCACTCGTTGGTGGAGTACCATCTCTTGCTTTGATCTAGACATTGAATTTCTCTTCTTTGCCAGAAAGATCATGAATAATAATTATTGTCCATAAGGTGGTATAGTCATCTTTTGAGTCTGCTGGTCGGAGTAAATGATTCATTGCGATTATTAAAAATACATTATAATTCTTTTTTTTTCTAATACGGTATCTTATGAATAAAAACATAACTTACTGGAGTCAAGTTTTATTTCTGATAAAGAGGGGTGTTAAAAGTTTTCACAATCCGTCAAGTTTCATGTAATGATCGTAATGAGAACTTGCTTAATATCGCATTTATGCAAATTTAGGGTCAAAGGGTCATCCCCATTTCATTTGTTTTTATCTATAACATATTACAAAAACAAGGATTTTAATGTATTACATAAATTTTGATAAATCATTTTCATCACTATTATACAACGTAATATCTTTAACTTTTTGATGTAACCACGATGTGAATTAGAGCTACCCAATGAGAGTATTTGTTTTACGAATTACAATTTTCTTCTTTTTTTTTTTTTAGGAAAACCAACTACAGCCGTCTTCAAAGAGGCAACCGGCGAATGGACCACACAAATTTCGGATAGCAAACATAAAGATAAATTTTACTAAGATTTAAGAAATAAAAAGAAAACTAAGCATGATAAGGGGCTGTGCAATGATTATGTGGCCCGGGAAGATAAATTTCCTATTAAAGTGGAAAAAATTGCTCAATCCCTCTTGATGTGCCCGAAAATCCAGGCGGCATTGGACACGTGACACGTGACGTACGAGGCTGGCGAAAATACAAGGCTGATAGCCCCATTCAAAATACACGGTTAGCAGTTATAAATTGAAAAAACAACATACTTACAGTGTGGTACATTGTCGTACCCCAACGGTTTTAGAGTAAGATAATTTTGCTTTGACATCACATATCAAATTTATAATATTGTTTGTGAAGACTTCATGATTATGTGTTAATCCAATAGCGACGTCAAAAATGGCGATATCGCATCCACCACCGCCTGCGAAAATCCTTAATTCGGGTCGGAGGGGAGCATGACATGGCGGTGTTTGCATTCAAATATGAGACAAAATAATAAGGTCGACATAAAGAAATCCCAAAGGGGTATCCGCCCATTGTGAATTTTCTCTGGAGGGGGAAACGCCCCATACTTTCGTTTTGATAATTATTATATGAACCGAAAGTCCTATGGAAATATGAATGCGATTAGGCCTAAAAATATTGTTTGATTGGCGTAACATTAAAAAATTAGGGTAGGTAGGTAGGGATCTTTTTTAGAAATTTTTTTAGTATATTCAAGGATATTCTTTGTGATTAAATGTTACTCAAGTTACCAATGCAACTTTTAAAGCTGTAAATGGCATTTAATAAAAGCCTTGGATCTTTTTTCTTCTTTTTTAAATTAAATTTCTTATTTCCATTTTATTTTTTATTTTTTTGCAAAAAAAGAAGAAATAAAGTCTAGGGTCGGGCCTAATTTTAGGGTAGGTCGGGTTACGCCAATCATACGATTTTTAGGCCTTATTTGCTTCCATGATTGACTCATTTCATATAAGATCAATGTATTAATATGAAGAAGAGCGCTACATTGTTTTAGTTAAATGGCACTTACCTTTTCATGGTCTGATTTCCAAACTTGAACAGGACTATTGAATAGGCATAGCCGCTGTAAGGAGCCTCAGTTGTGAGCAGATAATTTTGTTTTAAGGGTGGTCTTAACCCTGGAATTATGGAAACTTTTAGGCCTCATAACTTTTAAATTGTTGGTCTAAAGTATATAAAAGTAAACATATTTAGAATGGCAAAGACTTGATAAATTCATCTGTGAGGTCAAATTTAGGCCAAAATGCTTATTTTGGGACCAAATCCCCCAAAACGTTGTTTTTGGCCGACTTTGTTTTCATTCAACGTAACAAAAAATTCTTCGGCAATTTTTTTATTATTATTATTAATTGTTAGGAACCGGTTTTTTTGTTGGTTTTGTTGTTGTTGTTGTTGTTGTTGTTGGGTTTTTTTTTACCAACTTTGAGAAATTTGTAGCAAAAATGGCCAAAAAACGCTTAATTTTCAAAAATAAATCATAAATCGCCTAAATTTCAAATATGTTTGGTGAAGTTGATCAAAATTCAAAAAATTTTAAAAAACGGATCCTAAATATTTTTATCTAGTTTTAAAAAAAAAAAATTTTGGTCCAAGAATTTTTTGTTAGATTGAACGAAAAAAAAAACGTTTTGGGGGATTTGGGGCAAAAAATTAGCAATTTGGCCCACATTTGACCTCACAGATGAATTTATCAAGTCTTTGCCATAAATATGTATACTTTTACCAACAATTTAGCAGTTATTAGGCCCGAAAGTTTACATAATTCCAGGGTTAAGACCACCCTTAAAGCACTTTTCTTTTCACTTTTATTGTGTTATATTTATAGAGTGCCTACATTGTATAAAGCATAAGTGTGTGCCAAAATGTAATTATTGTGTGTAAATGCTTCGTAGAGGCTGTTGTATACTTTTATACGTGACGCCAAAACAGGCCATAAGTTTTAGTAACCCAGAAATATAGTTGAATTATGGATATTGTGTTTCGCTATAAAAGGTTATTAGGCCCGAAAGTTTCCATAATTCCAAAGTTAAGCACTTTTCTTTTCACTTTTAATGTGTAATATTATAGAGTGCCACATTGTATAAAGCCTAGTTGTGTGCCAAAAATGTAATTATTGTAGTAGTGCTCGGTGGTGTAAATGCTTCGTAGAGGCTGTTGTATATACTTTTATACGTGACGCCAAAACAGGACATAATCTTTAGTCACCCGAAAGTATTCAAATAAGTTGAGTTACGGATATTGTTTTTCACTAGGGCTGTGCAATACTTATGAGCCCGTGACATTTCAATGGCTCAAAATAATGTACTTAAAATCAGTTGCTAAAAAACAAAAAAACAATGAGACTGAAGTGTCAAGTGTCATAATTTGTCTCCTACAAGAATAATGTTATTATTAATTATATTATAGCAAATGTCAAAAATTTGTACATTTCTGGTAAAAAACATATTTTGTTGAATGTATATATATAAAATGTTAATACATGTACATAAGTTACAATGTTCAGTATAAATGTATTTCAGATGATTCTGGAATCATCTAGACACAGTGAACGAAGGTAGAAGAGTTCAAATATTAAGGGATGTGGTATGAACGTTTGGACAGTATTTATTGTGGGACATTAGAGCACATCAGACATATCGAATTGCATTTTGAATACGAAGAATGTCCTGATGATATCAAATAATTTTGACTTTTGAAATTCGCAATGTAATACACATTTTATGGCAAATGATTAAAATTGATATTTTTGATATTTAACAGTACTCGAAGTAAACTTTATAAATCTGATGATTTATACTTAAAGTGTATGTACGTGGGAGCCGACGATCAACTGACAATTTTGACCTTTCGTATAGAAGATTTGGATTTTTTTCCCAAAACACCAACAAAAATAGGTCTTTGGGGGGAAAAGTCCATATCTTCAAGCTCCCAGCTACATACACTATAAGAATATATCATTAGATTTATAAAATTTACTTCGAGGACTGTTATATATCAAAAATGTGAAAAATATCAAATTTTAATATTTTGTCATAAAATTTGTATTATATCGTGAATTTCAAAAATGAAAATTATTTGATATCAGAAAGACATTCTTCGTATTCAGAATGCAATTCGATATGTCTGATGTGCTCTCATGTCCCACAAAAAATACTGTCGAAACGCTCAAAACGCTCATATTCGTATACTCGTATGAGATAAAGGCCTAAAAATAAAAATGTACAGTAGCATACTAGCGGGCCAGCTATAGTATAAATGTTAACAACATAATTATGGCGGATGTAAAATGTTTGGAGTATTATAATTTAGTAAATTCAAGTTTATATGAGTATTATTATACTATTAATTTATTACATGAAATGTAACTACCAATTGGTAGATTGAAAAATGCCATCTGGTCTAACCATGACATCACCAGATCGCTGAAAGTAAGGATCTACCAGTCGCTCATCCTCCCTATTGCCACCTATGGGTCAGAATCCTGGGCGTTACATGAATCCGATCGACACAGACTGGATGTGTTTGAAATGCGATGCCTTAGGGCAATGCTTGGAGCTTCACTACTTAACAAAATCCGCAACAATTCCATCAGACAGAGTCTCAACATCACTAGCTCCATTAATGATGTTATCTGCCGGAGACGTTGAAATGGGCTGGGCATATCTTCAAGCTTCTTCAGGATGCCTCTACATCGGCTTCCCCACCAAGCCTACATTAATGACTTCAGCAAGAAAAGACCACCAGGTCGTCCACCAACCAGATGGAAGGACCAAATTCAGAGGGACTTGGGAATGACCCCACATGAAGCAAAGACACACGCAACAGACAGAACTGAATGGAGGAGGCTTACTCGGCAGAGGGCAAAGGGCCACACCGGGCTGAGCAGATAAGTCAAGTAAGTCAAATTAAGTAACTACCAAAGTAGCTGTATACTCTGCTGTATACATGTGTAAAATTAAAATAAACAGTTCACGAATGTGTATCTATGTCAGTGTTTTGTGTTCGATTTGGTTTAAAATGTTGTTCAAAGTGGAACAATTTGACCCGGGTAATTTGAAACCACTTTGATTAAGATCTGAGCCAGTTTGATCTTTTACCCCTGTGGATACCAAAACTTGACTTTTGACCTTTATGGCTATCAAGAACTGTACATCGTCGATAGGTCAAACTATACTTTTCTGAATAGTAATGGAGAGTGGAATGAATTGGTATGTGTTTCTTTAGTCAGAATCGACCGATTTTGAAATTTGAGCCCTGCATTAGCTGTCATTTTTGTTTTATGTAAATTAGCATTTTCCGCCATTTCCATTTTTCTCCTTGTTTGGTATATATGTTGTTAGGGATGTCTTTTAGAAATACTTACAACAAAAAGCATTTATGTTCCAATTTTGTATTGAGCAAACGTAAATTGGCTTGGAAGCTATTACAGAGCTGAACATCACATTTCTCCATCATAGACGTCAAGTCGCTGCAGCAACAGTCCTCTAGTACAAAATGCACACAGCTTGTGCCCACCAGATCTGAAGGCACTGCTACCAAAGCCATTTGTAGTCAGAAGTACCCGCTCCAGCTTGTCCATGCCTTGTCATGGTCTCACAGTACCAGTTTCTAGAACCATATCTACTGGCAGGACCTTCATCCACACTGCAGTTTACGTTTGGAATAGCTTACCAGATGGAGTAGTCGGAGACGTAACTGACAACGGCACACCATCCTCCAAGAGCAGAGTGCATTATAAGCATATCATTTCATGTACATGTATCTGATGCTTAAGTTACTGTACCCCTTCACTCATGTTGTTCCTAAGCTGCTGTGAACCACCGATTGGCCCATGTGGTTTTTCTTTATAGTGCCTAGGTTCCTATATTAGTTCTTGACTTGTGTCACTCCTCATGGGCTATTGTTAAATCTAAAAGGAAGACCCATGTCGAAGGATTTTTTTCTTCAGTAGACCCATGTCTAAGGATTTTTCGTGGAAAACCTTGTACGTGAGTACCCCCCCCACCCGCTTATGATATGGACATTTTATTTTGAACACAAATTCTGTAATCACTATTTTGACGGTTTCGCCTACCATGGTCAATGAGTAAAATATCGGTTTAGTTAAAAAAAAAAGTTTTCCTAATGTAGGCCTACATCTACAAATCTGATCTATTTAGTCATTATTTTGGATCCCATAATTTGAATGTCCAAGGGGGGGGGGCGTTGGTCACAATATTTTTGGCAGGCTGAGAGGGGGAAAGCGATTTATTTATTTATTTATTTATTTATTTATTTATTTATTTATTTATTTATTTATTTATTTATTTATTTATTTATTTATTTATTATTATTGTTTTGTAACTCACCTCTAACATTTCACGCACTCACTTGCACCGGCTCAACAAATCAATCAATCAGTTGATTTATCAATCAATCAATCAATCAAACAAACAATGAATATGAATAATTATATGATATTCAATTTTGATCAATAGACGTATCAAACCATCAAACAATAAATAAATGTAAGCACTTACAATTAATATTATCTACTGCTGGTTGCAATAGTGATGCATTACTTAAACTGCATTGAAACTACATATATCAACTGCTGATAATATCAGTAATGTAGTACGTATGCCGTATAGACCCTGATGCTATCCACTGCTGATAACATTAACAGTACATTAGTGATGAATATTTTCTACTGCTGATAGTAAAAGTAGAAGTAATAGTGGTGGTGAATCACTTATCATTGAAACTAACTATATTCAGTGGCGTAGCCAAGGAGGAGGGGAAAGGGGGGTACCTGCTCTGTTAGAAGTCTTGTTAACCCATGTGTGATGCTGTCCGCCCTCGTTTTAGCCAATTTTTGACCATTTTCATCCATCAAAGTTTGCCCCCCCCCCATGAAAGTCGCCTCCCCCCCCAACCTCACCCCTTTGCACACCTTCCAAAAAAGTGCTGGCTACGCCACTAACTATATTGCTGATAAAATGCCAGTGATGCTACCTACTGCTGTTAGCATAATAAGCCAGCAAAACTATCTACTATTAAATTAAAAACTATTGATATTACAATAGATCATTAATGATATCTGCTGTAGATAGTCAACAGTGTTGATTATGGAAGACTTGCTTTATGTTTTTGTGATAGAAAAGTCTTGGGAATAGTAAAGTTATCAAAAGTGTTGATTAAAAAAAGGGTTTTTTTTTTTTGTTATTGTTGGTTTTTGTGATTGAAAAAAGAAAATGTTGAAAATTGTCAATACGGGTCAACCTTTTTAATAATTTTAATTTTCTTTTAAAGAAAATGGAAAAAAATTACATTACATTTGTAGTTCTTGAGTGTGCGCCACAATTATTTCGTTCCATATCTTGACTTCCTTGTATTCACATTTGCCCACTGCATTTAACGCCCAGTAGAGTGAATAAAAGATTGATTCACAGACAAGTTTCTGGGTCGGCCATAATTAAATATGCAAGTTTATTATTAGTATTATCATATTAATTAAGGTTGCTTTTAATGGGAAGATTTTTTATCATAAAAATTAATAATTATATTAGACAATTCTGAGAGACGAGTTATGGAACAGTAGTACGGCGTTTTGAAAAAAGGTTTCAAGCGGAATCTAAAACGGCCAGAAAGAACCATGTTATAACTTAACAATTTACTCGTTGATAAAGTTTGTGAGACACATGCCCTGCGGGGCTCTAATATATTGGAACTCCATTATTTGCAAGTCTTCACTATGGAAAAGACCAACAAATAAAAATAAATGTGCAAAATACTTTTTTATATAAATCCTGCTGAATAACGAATCTGCCGCACAACTCCGTACTCACCTTTTAACGAAGACCATGTTATGGTAAATACAGAGTTTGTATTTTGAAATCAAAACAGGAAAAAGTATCCATTCTAAGTTTGTAACGGAATGCAATTCGGTTTATGTTAAGATTAGCATCAACATGATATAGGTTTAATAGTTTTGAGGAAACTGGGTATATTATTATAAAATCTGCATGTATGTGGGCAAAATGGGACTATTATTTTAGCAAAATGGGCGCACTCTGATAGGTAACACCTACTAGACTGAATTCTTCGGCCTCTACTGCGCATGTTTATTGTGTGATGCTTGTCTAGTGACCAGAATGTTGATGATTGAGGTTGGCAATATGCGACCAACACGGGCACCTGACATATTTAAACGCAAATCACAGTCTGCGGAAACACAGGCATCTGACTTTATAATATTTAAACGCAAATCCAGAAATTCTGAAACTGAGGACTTTTTCCATTGGTTCGAGTGGAGATCCAGACTTAGAGAGGCTGCTGATCATTATATAGGAAGCGGTTGCTGTACTTCTAACCTTATCACCATTGTTATAAAAAGTGGACGATATAACAGGTACAATTTTATAACTTTTGTTATCCAATGTATATCTAAATGTTTTATACTAAAATAATGAGCGGTCTCTCTCTAAGAGACTGGTCGAAGCACGCTTTTTAATACGGAATAAATGCTAACCTCATCGTGACATCATTCAAACAGCAAAGATCATTTCGCATTGAAAAAGCGTTATCCGACGGATCTGCAGTCGACCATTCTGCTAAGGGTGTTTCTAGTAAATATATTGAATTTTGTGCACATGGTCTTATATAAAGTTTCGTTCATTTTAGAATAATGGGAGTTTTTATGACGATAACTTACTTTTTAGCCGAAGAAAATGGTTTTTAGTTAATGCTATTTAACTGACTAAGAATGAGAATAACCGATATAAATATACTACCGTAAAACCTCGTCTACAAGTATATAGAGTGCTTCTGATGAAAGCTAAATTAATCCAGGCGCCATTATGGAATTTGAGCAAATAAATTACAGATCTAAGCATATACAAACAAGTATTATTGTAAGACCAATCTATTGTTTTTGCATATTTACGCATGTATATTAATTTAGCTTTCATCAAAAACACGAGATTTTACGGTATCCTCTATCGTGTCATAGAAGATAGGCAGGTCCAATACTCTTGGGATTCATTTGTTCCATTTAAATGTATACCACGGCGAGAGTGAAACAATTTATTTTACTTTATTTTGATATAATTTTTATAAATTTCCCCAATATTTTTTTTTAAATATTTTAGGTTCGAAACGCCCACAAACAAACTATTGATAGCATGAAACGGGGAAGTGTTAATAACACCACCGACACCATGGTAAGTGAATTGGCATGGACGTCAAATTCATCAGATTCGGCAAATTCAGACGAATATTTACTCGATTCACAGCTGCCGATTTTATACACTTACATCGCACTAACGATATGTACGTCTTTGGTTGGTACTACGGGAAACATTGTTGTTATTTTAGCCGTTGTAACGTCAAAAAAACTTCGCGTCTTGCAAAATGTCTTCATAGTCAATCTAGCCGTAGCGGATCTTTTGGTCACTGCACTGGTGAATCCCTTCGCCATAGTGGGTGCTTTAGATATGGGAAAACTTTTCTACCGTCTGCCAGCATTATGTGAATTTCTTGCAACATTAACCGTCACTAGCTGTTGTTGTTCCATCTGGAGTATAAGCGCAGTTTCCCTAAATCGGTATTTCTACATATGCCACCGAGTGATTTATGCAAAGATATACAACCAACGCACCGTTCCTTTTATGGTAACTGGGTTGTGGCTCATTGCCTTTCTTTTAGATTTACCAAACTACCTTGGATGGGGTGATCATATATTTGAAACCCGTCAATTTATTTGTAACTATGATTACTCCTACAATTTCACATACACTCGTTATTATTTAATCGCGTTGGGAGTCATAGTGCCAGTTTGCATAGTATGCTTTTCGTACTTTCGTATTTTCATGACATTTCGCGGTTCAAGTCGCCGAATGCGACAACACGCCACGAATCCATCGTCAAATCAAAATCTAGAGAAACCTCAAACAGCTGACAGACGTGTACTAAAAACTGTCGGCATAATTTGTATTGTGTTCTTGGTAATGTGGACACCGTACTCTATAAACGTCGTCTTTGACTTACATTATCAATTTTGGTGGTTTCTCCTGTCTGCCTTCATGGCATTCACCAATAGTTCTGTTAATTTTTTGGTCTACGCCATAGATACGAACTTCCGGCAAGCCTATTCGGAAATATGGAAGGGATTTGTATCCAGATGCGATTGTTTGGTGACGAAAAGTGAACCAATTCTGACAACTGGGAGAAAGAAGACGGGACCTGATACAAATATTGACATAACTGAATCGCCGGGAAAAACCAATGTAGCATTCGAGTCTACAGTGACCTCAAATGTCACACCAAATTACTTATAAAACAAGAATTTGTCTTTAAAAAAGACAAGTTCACGGATCAGGTGTATAGTACTTTGAGCTAATTTGGTCTAACATTTTTAAATGTTAGACCAAAGTAGCTCAATAAAATAGCTTTAAAAAGCTTATTAAATAAAGTAGCTTATTAAAATATTCATATCTAACCTACTCTTTACTTTAATACAACAATAAATAAGTGATATGAGGCTTCATAATGATATCTGCGTCTTGACTCTGGAAAACATTTTTTTTAAACCTCATTTTGCATTTAGGTTTTTAAGCCACCTACAGGATCTCATTTCGCATAAAGGTTTTAAGCCACCTACAGGAAACAAATTTGGCTATAACTTCGAAGAAAATTGTATCAAAATGTCCACTATTATTGCATGTTGGCAATATCTTAAATTGGTTGAATATAATTTTCTATACATATGCAAAATGCCTTATCACTAACGTAAACAAATTGCTTAGTCTTGCTAGCTTTTGTCAGGGATATTTGTCTCATAGCCCTGCTTTTATGAACACAAATCATTACTTTGTAACAGAAAATATATTATACAGGTTTATACACACATTGCTGGGTTAATACAAGAGTCAATAAACATTCAATTAACTATAGATAATGGACTTAGTTTTGTGCAATGTAGTTATATTGAACTTTTTCTGAAGTAAATCGCCCGTTGGTGACCCGGCAGCACAAATGAGCCGTAAATTCCCTAAATTGTATTCTGAGTTACGGTGTAAAATGTGTACGAAGGTCGTATTCATCGGTAACTTAAGCTGGCCCGACATCGATCTCATTTTTATAGTAAAACACTAATCAATTATCCTATTGTTGAAGTGGATAATAAGCTTCTACCTTAGATGGCTATAGAACTTTTAATAGAGCTGGTCTTTGTTGGCTTCTGCTAACTCCTGTTCAAGTGGTGGGTTACCAGGCATTGCATTTTGTATAGGTATGCATAACCAACAATTAACAATGAGAGAACTTTCTTAAACCTCGTTGACTTGGGGATGATTTGAAATGACCGCCAATTATGACTGTTTGATATTTATTGCCAGCAATGTGGAAAAAGAGACACACGTAGAAACGAAAAAAGCTATAATTTTGTTGAAGGAGCAAAGTTTAACTAACCATAACTCCGCTTCTGGATATCGTTTGAAGTCAAATGATATACCATTTTTAAGTTAATGATGTTTATTTTTTAAACACGAAATAAAACAAAATTGACCGGGGGAGGAATTTACGCCCCATTCGCCGTGAACGGTCACATTGTAGCTTGCTGCATATTTTTTTATACAGATAGGCCTAATCACAAAGTAAACATTCAGTATACTTACCATGACCTGCCCAACTAGCTTTGAATAACCAATCGGTTATGTGTATTGTCAGCATGTGATGGTTATAAGCCAATTGCAAACATGTTTATAAAAAGGCTAAAAATTTCCTACACTGAAGAGACTCACTGCCAGATTTTAGGGCTAATTTAGTCCTTGTCATGTGGGGCAGTATTAGATAAAGGCATACAAACTAGGGTATGAGATATTAGGAATTATTTGATTATTATCCTAGCCTCTTAACCATAGGGTTGGTGCGCTACAATACCTATTCAAGACACAGGATATGGGATAAACTGTGCATATGAGATGTCGGGGAAAGTGGCATCATTTCACTGCCGTGAAAAAATTATGAGTATTTTGATGACTTTTCAAAATACAAACCAAACCTGCGGGGCAAGCTAGTCACAATGGGATAGCTTCATAAAATTGTTCAGAGGAAAAAGCTCCAAATTATGAATCTCTGTACCCCAGCTCTATCCTTTATAATTCAGATACTAGCCTCGCATGCATGCATGGATGGTGGTGTGTTTATCTATTTTTGTCTTGTTTTGAAATATAATGCTTAGCACTCTTCTTTTATTTCAGTGCAGCAGACAGTAAAGTTCAATTTATTATATTAAATTGAAAAGTATGGAGTTGATTGGACAAAATAGAGGTGTGGTTGCTTGGTTCTAAAAATATCCATGAAAAGAAAGGGGTGTTATATGTTTCTTCCATGACCAATGCCTCCAAAACTGCCAGACAAACCTGTGGAATTAAGAAATTTTAAAAGTATAAATTTGACATGAAATTAACAAGAAAAACATCAAATCCCCAAAACATGGCTGATTTAATACATGAAATTATACTGGTACGGACAAATGCACAGATTTTACAACAAAAGATTGAAGATTTAAGGTTGGTCTGAACCCTGGAATTATGTAAACTTTCGGGCCTCATAACTGCTAAATTGTTGGTCTAAAGTATATAAAAGTATACATATTTAGAATGGCAAAGACTTGATAAGTTCATCTGAGAGGTCAAATTTGGGCCAAAATGGCACTTTGGCCCAAAATCTAAAAAATTGGTTTTTGGCCCACTTCTTTTTGTGCACCGTAACAAAAAAATTCTTGGGCCAAATTTTTTTTGAAACTAATTTTTAAAAACTAGATCAAAATATCTGGGACACGTTTTTTCATTTTTTTGAATTTCGACTAACTTTGAGAAATTTGCGCCAAAAATGGTCAAAAAATGCTGATTTTTCAAAAAAATCATAAAAAAGCCCGATTTTGGCACAAATTTCAAATATTTTTGGTGAAATTGGTCAAAATTCAAAAAAATGAAAAAACGGGTCCTAGATATTTTGATCTAGTTTTTAAAAATTAGTTTCAAAAAACTTTTGGCCAAGAATTTTTTGTTACGGTGCACAAAAAGAAGTGGGCCAAAACCGGTATTTTTAGGATTTTGGGCCAAAAGTGCCATTTTGGCCCAAATTTGACCTCTCAGATGAACTTATCAAGTCTTTGCCATTCTAAATATGTATACTTTTATATACTTTAGACCACCAATTTAGAAGTTATGAGGCCCGAAAGTTTCCATAATTCCAGGGTTCAGACCAACCTTAAAGCGCAGTGCAGTGAATCTCTGTACCCCAGCTCTATCCTTACTTTCAAATTTGAAGTCTTGGTGGATGTTGACTTGCAACTGAGGACAGTTAGTGAACCTAATGGGCAGTGAGCAATCCATGGTATGACTTGTTCTACATTGGTCTCTATCATTTATTAAAGAGGTATATTAGAAGACAGCATTTGACGAGACAGGTAGCAGGTGCCATGCTAATTACTTGGGAAATCTTAGTAGCATTGGAAAAATGTCAGATTGATTCACCTCCATAAACTCCTCCTGGTTTTGTTAAATCTTAGGGCAAACAAAAAAAGGTCTGTCTCAAAGCTTGCGCGTGCATTGTAAAATCGTGAGATTTGAAAAAAAGAAATGCTGAAATTTGTTTTATTTAAAAAAAAAACGTTTTCGGAAAAATTCGGTAAAAATCTCAAAATACCATATCCGGAATTTCGCATTTCGTATTTGTCTTCAAACCACCACTCGTGAGCTTTGAGACGACCTTTTTTTTTCTTTTTTTTTTTTTTTTTTGCCTTATAATTTTATATGATACAGTCAATTTTAATGGGAAATATGGGTTGAAACATGCATGGAAATGTGTAACACCAGTTTAAGGTACTAGGAGTCTGTGAAATTGACGTGCTACATATGTGACGTGTCATGTCAAAAGGAGACACTTTTGGGCAGGATCTTAAATGGAGATATAGCCAAAAATCTGCCCGGGGGTGATTTTTTCACAATTTGTGTTTGTTGCGAATTTATGATGCTTTTTATGTTAAAAATATTGCCTGATAGTTTCAGACCGGAATATAAATGGCATCTTGTATTTTTTGAGCCATTTTTCAAGGTAATTCCTACTCTCAACATTGTCAATAATATTTTTAAAGGCCGATATCTCAATTTCTTATTTTATAATACCATAACTTACGAACTCAATATCTTCGCTTAGGAATGTCCGATTTCATTGGGGAAAACGGTGTTGTGGAGCAAAATATCTGTATATTTAAGATATGTAAAAACCTCAAAATTGATAACCTGCCCAAAAGTGTCTCCTTTTGACATGACACGTCACATATAATCCATGCAGGGCCTAGATTTCAACGAGAATCACAGAATTAATGATTCACATAAGATTCTGTTGCAAGAATCAACTTCTCTCATTGTATCATACAGTAAGTGCAGTGACTATGATGGATTTTGATGCTCGCAAACCAAGATGAAATCTAGGCCCTGCCATGGATATTATGTAGTTTTGCATGGTACTTATTTCATGTAAGCATGGTAAGCTAATCCTAATCCTAATCCGAATTCTAATCCTAACCCTAATTTTGTGTAAGTTTTTGAGTTCAAGACGCAAGCTTCATTCTCAAGACGCTAGCTAACGACTATCATATCTATTCACACATCTGGCTTCTTTAGACGAAATCATTACATACATACATACAAATTATTTATGACACGCTGTTTCATAGATATCACAGCGTGTGTGATGATACACTATATAATAAATAACAAAACAAAAATAAAAGCAAGCAAATATTATGGAACAAAAGAAAATCATTGTGTGAAAAGGTGTGTTTTAAGTCCTTTCTTAAACATTTGAAGTGATGCCACAGAGCGCAGAGCAGGTGGTAAAGTGTTCCACAACCGAGGAGCAACATATGTGAATGATCTGTCGGCAGCAGATTGAAGAGTGCGAGGTGTGTAAGTTTGTTCAGTGAGTCTGGTAGTGTCAGTTGAAGATCGTAAGCCAGTTCGTGCAGGTGAGTACAGAGACAAGTTGCAGGCAAGGTATGATGGAGCAAAGCCATTTATGCACTTGAAAACAATGACAAGGATTTTGAATGTTATTCTGTTCTTGATTGTAAGCCAGTGGAGCTCTTTGATGAACGGTGTTGCATGATCACGCTTCTTTGCACAGAAAATTAGTTTTGCCGCCCAATTTTGCAGTCTCTGAAGTCTCGCGATGTCAGTTGCATTTGCTCCAAGTAGAACTGCATTTGCATAGTCGAGACGAGAAAGAATTAACGACCTAACGATGTGGTGGCATGTGTCTCTGTCTAAGAACCGGCGTATACGTGTTATGTTACGAAGATGGTAAGTGACATTACTACACAAGGTTGTAATGTGGGTTGACATGGAAAGCTGACCATCAAAGAGGACACCCAGATTACGAACAGTGTCAGAGGGAATGATAACATTGTTATCAATTTGAAGATGAATATTTGATGGTAACTTGCACCTATTGAAGCAGCGATAAAAAACTCCGTTTTGTTATCGTTCAGCATCAACATGTTGTTAGTCATCCACAGTTTTATCTCGCTAATGCAGTTTGAGAGTCTTGACAGAGCACATTGAATGGAAATCGGATCAGAAGGATTGAAATTTAAAAAGAGCTGAATGTCGTCGGCATACATATGGTAATGGATTTGATGCTTCCTGATAATACGACCAACCGGGATGATGTAAATTCTGAAAGATGCTGGACCAACGATGGAACCATGTGGAAGGCCATAGTACATCTGATGAGGATCAGAAAAAGTACCATTGATACAAATTTTGGTGGTTCTGTTGGTAAAATATGACTTGTACCAGTCTAGTGCAGTTCCGCTTAGGCCGATTTCATTAGCCATACGATGAACCAAAACACTATGCTCTACCATGTCAAATGCAGCTGACAGATCTAGTAAAACCAAATACACAGCTGGCTGGTTGTAAAGGTACTGCATGATGTTAGTCTTGACGTGGAGAAGCGCTGTCTCTGTACTATGCAGAGAGCGATAGGCCGACTGGTATTCTTCACCAAGATTGTACTTATCAATATGAGCATTGATGCATCTGAAAACATATTTCTCGATCAGTTTTGAAATGAACTGAATATTTGCGACAGGACGATTGTTTTTCATAACATTTGGATCCAGGGATTGCTTCTTTATCAATGGGTTAATAATAGCTTGCTTGAGTGCGTCTGGAAATACCCCTGTGGTAAGAGAAACATTAATAATACGGTGGATTACAGGTACAAAAACAGACATATTTTGCTTGATATACCAAGTGGGTATTGGATCCAAAATACTACTTTTGTTAGCAGACTTATTGATAAGATCAACAACATCATCTTCATTAACAGGATCATAATGTGCAAGATTACAAGAAACAGTGTTATCATATAATACATCAACAACATTCTTAATTCTACTCTGTTCAATCTTCAATTCTCTATGGATATTAGCAACTTTTTCAGAGAAAATATTGGCAAACTCGTCAGAGAGCTCCTTTGCGGAGCCATGGTCTGGCAGAACCTTTTTACTGCTATTTAAGAGACCTTTTACAAGCTTAAAAACAGATTTGCTATCTGCGTTTTCAAACTCAGATTTGCAGTAGGTTATTTGAGCAGTTTCAATCATTGAGTTAACAACATTGTTTTGAGCAATATACAACTCGTGGTGAGCCTCAGACTTGCTTTTTCTCCATCTTCTTTCAAGCCTTCGTCTTTCACGACGAGCTTTGTGAATGTCTTGGGTATACCACGGTTGTCTGACTCTGGCTCTACAAACTTTCCTAGTATTGGGAGCATGTGTATCAAGAGCATCTGTAATGATCTCATTGTATTTGCTAGTGACTAGGTCACTATTATTAGATTCAGAAACAAGCATTTTAAATTTGCATACAAGATCATTGTTCAGCGATGTCTGGTCCATGTTCCGAAAATTACGACAGTTCCTGACTTCTTTCACATCAGTTGGCTTGTCCAGGTTAAGTGTACAAAAAATAACATGATGGTCTGATAGGCGAGTGCCAGTAAACGTATCCCTAAACAAGCCATCTTCAGGATGCGAAAAAATCAAATCCAATGTATTACCATACTTGTGGGTGGGACCAGACACATGTTGGCAAAAACCAGCACTTTCAAAGGATGTTATGAAGTGCTTGGCATCATAATCATCAGGAGTGTTAACATGGACGTTGAAATCGCCGAGCAAGATCATTTTAGTACTTAAAGAATTTAAGTAGATTAGAAAATCTTCAAAATCGCTTAAGAAATCAGATGTTTTTAATTGATTTGCAGAAGTTGGTCGTGGCCTATATACAAGAGCGTAAATAACTTTCCTTTGTTTGTCGGATATAAGAGCATGTTCAAAGGTACCAGTAGAGGTACTGAAATCAGATGGCATAAGTTTCAGTTTCAGGGCATCTCTGAAAATAACTCCCAGACCTCCACAATGATTGGCTGCAACTCTCGGAATATTAATAAAAGAGTACCCTGGTGGGATAGATTCGCCAGATACTGCATCATCATCGTCTCGGCCAAGCCATGTTTCAGTAAGAAACAGAGCATCCAATTCATGTTCAAGGATTAAATCAGCGCATGTTAGCTCATGTTGTTGTCTTGTTCCGCACGGATTGAGCATTCCATTGGCATATATTTAGGTATGGACCAACAGAGATATTTGACAAATTGACGGGAGATAAATATCATTTACGGGAGATATTTATCATTTTCTATCCCGGTATCCAAAGATTTTCGTCTCATATCAAACTCGTGCATAGCACATTCACTTGTATCGATCCCGGGTATTGATTTTAGTATCTCTGATGCACCAAGTAATTATTAGCATGGCGATGTCGGTGTGCAGCACATCTCTTGTTTATTCATTCCTCCGATTCAATATGTCAGGGTTTATTTATCAAAATAGCTTGACAACACATTTAATATTCATGCAAATTGATATAAAGGATGATGTAGAGATGCTGTATCAACATGATCAAGCTTGAAATAGTGACTGTTTGCCATGCCCATGTATTTTCACACAAATAAAAACACATAGGAATATGGACTATGGTTCAGTTCAGCTTGCAAATATAGTATTTAAAACAGGATTTCAATATATATTTCCAGAGAAGGCAGGCATTTGCTGTAAATACAAGATCATAGTATATTAACAGTATTGTTAGAAAGGGGTGTAGTGGATATCGCACAAAGGTTGAAAAACACTGAACTTGTTCAACTTGCTCATTTTGTTCAAATTATTTGTAATTGGAGTGAATCTACTCAATTTGACAGAATTTTATGTAACTAGACGTAAAGATTTTACTAGACATTTGCGCGCACATTTGATTACATTTTTTTACACAGAAGTTTGTAACCCATACCTAAATATAAAAGTCTGAAATGTGCTACCCGAATCTGCCGCACAATTCCCTACTCACCTTTTAACTAAGACCAACCCCGGGCGTAATGTAACGGTAAATACAGAGTTTGTATTTTGAAATCAAAGCATGAAAAAGTATCCAATCTATGTAACGGAATGTAATTCGGTTTAGGTTACGATTAACATCAACATGGTATAGGTTTAATAGTTTTGAGGAAACTGAATATAATATCTGCATGCATATGAGCAAAATGGGACTATTATATATAGTAGCAAAATGGACGCACTCTGATAGGTAACACCTACTAGACTGAATTCTTCGGCCTCTACTGCGCATGTTTATTGTGTGATGCTTGTCAAGTGACCAGAATGTTGATGATTTAGGTTGGCAATATGCGGCAACACAGGCACCTGACATATTTAAACACAAATCACAGTCTGTGGAAACACAGGCATCTGACTATAATATTTAAACGCAAATCCAGAAATTCTGAAACTGAGGACTTTTTTCCATTGGTTCGAGTGGAGATCCAGACTTAGAGTGGCTGCTGATCATTATATAGGAAGCGGTTGCTGTACTTCTAACCTTATCACCATTGTTTAAGAAGTGGACGATATAACAGGTAACATTTGACATGAATTTTATATTATACTAAAACAATGAGCGGTCTCTCTAAACGTGTTTCTAGTAAATATATTGAATTGTTGTGTACATGGTCTTATATAAAGTTTCGTTCATTTTAGAATAATAGGAGCTTTTATGACGATAACTTACTTTTTAACCGAAGAAAATGGTTTTTAGTTTTATTAAACTTTTATTTATTGACTGACTAAGACCGAGAATAACCGATATAAATATACTACCGTAAAACCTCGTCTACATGTATATAGAGTGCTTCTGATGAAAGCTAAATTAATCCAGGCGCCATTGTGGAATTTGAGCAAATAAATTACAGGTCTAAGCATATACAAACAAGTTTTTTTGTAAGACCAATCTATTGTCTTGGCATATTTACGCATGTATATTAATTTAGCTTTCATCAAAAACACTATATGCTTGTAGATGAGGTTTTACGGTATCATCTCGTGTCATAGAAGATAGGCAGGTCCAATACTCCTGTGATTCATTTGTCCCATTTAAATGTATACCATGGCGAGAGTGAAACAATTTATTTTAAAGTACTTTATATTGATATAATTTTTATAAATTTCCCCAATATTTTTTTTTATATTTTAGGTTCGAAAGGCCCACAAACAAACTATTGATAGCATGAAACAGGAAAGTGTTAATAACACCACCGACACCATGGTAACAAGCGAAGTGACATGGACGTCGAATTCATCAGATTCGGCAAATTCAGACGAATATTTACTCGATTCACAGCTGCCGATTTTATACACTTACATCACACTAACGATATTTACGTCTTTGGTTGGTACTACGGGAAACATTGTTGTTATTTTAGCCGTTGTAACCTCAAAGAAACTTCGCGTCATGCAAAATGTCTTCATAGTCAATCTAGCCGTAGCGGATCTTTTGGTCACTGCACTGGTGAATCCCTTCGCCATAGTGGGTGCTTTAGATATGGGAAAACTTTTCTACCGTCTGCCAGCATTATGTGAATTTCTTGCAACATTAACCGTCACTAGCTGTGGTTGTTCTATTTGGAGTATAAGTGCAGTTTCCATAAATCGGTATTTCTATATATGCCATCGAGTGATTTACACAAAGATATACAACCAGCGCACCGTTCCCTTTATGGTACTTGGGTTGTGGCTCATTGCCTTTCTTCTAGATTTACCAAACTACCTAGGATGGGGTGATCATATATTTGATACTCGTCAATTTTTGTGTAACTATGATTACTCATACAATTTCTCGTACACTCGTTATTATTTAATCGCTTTAGGAGTCATAGTGCCACTTTGCATACTATGCTATTCGTACTTTCGTATTTTCATGACATTTCGCGGTTCAAGTCGCCGAATGCGACAACACGCCACGAATGCATCGTCAAGTCAAATTCAAGCAAAATCTCAAGCAGCTGACAGACGTGTACTAAAAACTGTCTCCATAATTTGTACTGTGTTCTTGGTAATGTGGACACCGTACTCTATAACCGTCATCTTTGACTTACATTATCAATTTTGGTGGGTTCTCTTAGCTTCCTTCTTGGCGTTCACCAATAGTTCTGTTAATTTTCTGCTCTACGCCATAGACAGGAACTTTCGACAAGCCTATATGGAGATATGGAAGGGATTTGTATCCAGATGCGATTGTTTGGTGACGAAAAGTGAACCAATTATGCCAACTGGGAGGAAGAAGACGGGACCTGATACAAATATTGACATAACTGAATCGCCGGGAAAAACCAATGTAGCATTCGAGTCTACAGTGACCTCAAATGTTCACGGATCAGGTGTATAGTACTTTGAGCTACTTTGGTCTAACATTTAATATTCATATCTAACCTACTCTGCACTTTAATACAACAATAAATAAGTGATATGAGGCTTAATAATGATATCTGCGTCTTGACTCTGGAAAACATTTTTTTTAAACCTCATTTTGCATTTAGGTTTTTAAGCCACCTACAGGATCTCATTTCGCATAAAGGTTTTAAGCCACCTACAGGAAACAAATTTGGCTATAACTTTGAAGAAAATTGTATCAAAATGTCCACTATTATTGCATGTTGGCAATATCTTAAATTGGTTGAATATAATTTTCTATACATATGCAAAATGCCTTTCACTAAAGTAAACAAATTGTTTAGTCTTGCTAGCCTTTGTAAGGGATATTTGTCTCATAGCCCTGCTTTTATGAACACCAATCATTACTTTGTAAAAGAAAATATATTATACACATACAGGTTTATACACACATTGCTGGGTTAATACAAGAGTCAATAAACATTCAATTAACTATATATAATGGACTTAGTTTTGTGCAATGTAGTTATATTGAACTTTTTCTGAAGTAAATCACCCATTGTAGCTTGCTCATAGTTTTCTATACAGATAGGCCTAATCACCTATGTACACATTCAGTATACTGACCATGACCTGCCTACCTAGCTTTGATTAACCAATCAGTTATGTGTATTGTCAGCATGTGATGGCTATAAGTCAATTGCAAACATGTTTATAAAAAGGCTAAATATTTCCTACACTGAAGAGACTCACTGCCAGATTTAAGGGCTAATTTAGTCCTTGTCATGTGGGGCAGTATTAGATAAAGGCATACAAACTAGGGTATGAGATATTAGGAATTATTTCCTAGCCTCTTAACCATAGGGTTGGTGGGCTACAATACCTATTCAAGACACAGGATATGTAAGGGATAAACTGTGCATATGAGATGTGGGGGAAAGTGGCATCATTTCACTGCCGTGAAAAAATTCTTTTGATGACTTTTCAAAATACAAACCAAACCTGCGGGGCAAGCTAGTCACAACGGGATAGCTTCATAAAATTGTTCAGAGGAAAAAGCTCCAGATTATGAATCTCTGTATGCCAGCTCTATCCTTTACAATTCAGATACTAGCACCGCATGCATGCATGGGCGGTGGTGTGTTTATCTATTTTTGTCTTGTTTTGAAATATATTTAGCACTCTTATTTTATTTCAGTGCAGCAGACAGTAAAGTTCAATTTATTATATTAAATTGAAAAGTATGGAGTTGATTGGACAAAATAGAGGTGTGGTTGCTTGGTTCTAAAAATATCCATGAAAAGAAAGGGGTGTTATATGTTTCTTCCATGACCAATGCCTCCAAAACTGCCAGACAAACCTGTGGAATTAAGGAATTTTAAAAGTATAAATTTGACATGAAATTAACAAGAAAAACATCAAATCCCCAAAACATGGCTGATTTAATACATGAAATTATACTGGTACGGACAAATGCACAGATTTTACAAAAAAGATTGAAGATTTAGTTACCTTACTTTCAAATTTGAAGTCTTGGTGGATGTTGACTTGCAACTGAGGACAGTTAGTGAACCTAATGGGCAGTGAGTAATCCATGTGTTGATTTGTTCTACAACTTCTCTCATTGTATCATACAGTAAGTGCAGTGACTATGATGGATTTTGATGCTCGCAAACCAAGATGAAATATAGGCCCTGCCATGGATATTATGTAGTTTTGCAGGTCGATCCTTCATGTAATTATTTCATGTAAGCTAACCCTAATCCTAATCCGAATTCTAATCCTAACCCTAATTTTGTGTAAACTTACATGAATAACCGGTTTCCAGTACTATTAAAAAACATCAGTATCAAAATAGCTTGACAACACATTTAATATTCATGCAAATTGATATAAAGGATAATGAAGAGATGTGAATCATTATGTTTGTGGAAAGACAGAAATGAAAATGTATTAGATGCTGTATCATCAAGCTTGAAGTAGTGACTGTTTGCCATGTATTTTCACACAAATAAAAACACATCGGAATAGGGGAGACCGGGGCGTGCCCGCCCTATTTTCTTCAATCTCGCCTAGAGAGGACAATTCTCGTGTTAGAAGTCTATAGTTTTAATATTTTTACGCTGTATACTATAGCTAAATACTACCACATTTGTAAAGACATTGAGCTTTCAGTAACGGCAGGAGGAGGGAAAATAAAAATCACGATGACAGGGCGGACTTGACACGTACTGGGGCAAGTCCGCCCCTATGGTGGGGTAAGTTCGCCCTGATAAAAAGAAAAGGTTATAATATTGCAAAACAATTATAAATTTAATGCAAACGTTTCGTAAAGGGTATATTAGGCACTCACTCTCTTCCAAAGAGTCTACTAAATTTATTGGAGGGGTATAATGTAAGCTAATAAATGTAGGGGTCCAAAATGAGCAAAACCTTTATTTACAACTTCGGCATTCATGGTTTCAGGGCATAATGTACCTTTTAACTTTAAAAAATATGCTTGCATGTAGTGTTACTCTTCTTAAAGGTATTATTATCAATATTTTGCATAATACGCCGATGGGGCGAATCCGCCCCGGGAGTCCGCCTGGGGAAAACACAGGGCGGACTTGCCCCTTCACATACAGGGCGGACTTGCCCCAACACTACTTTTTTTCTTTACCTCGTGTTATGCCTACTAAACACAATATGTCGATCTTTTAATTGCATAATATGTTGGGCAAAACGTTCACCTTCCAAATAAATATAAGAACGAAACCCGTCTCTGCAAGGTCTTGAGATTATTACAATATTACTAATTTCAAAAATGTAAACTTCCTTGACTCAAAAACGTTTTTTGACGATAATTTCTGTGGCGAGATGTGTCGGACTGTCTTTTTCTTGGGTAGTTAGATATGACGTGTGCCAGCTAATTACATCATCATTGTACTTTTCCAGCATTCACGAGATCAGAAACATGGGGTGGGCGGACTTGCCCCGAGGGCGGACTTGCCCCAGTCTCCCCTATGGACTATGGTTCAGTTCAGCTTGCAAATATAGTATTTAAAACAGGATTTCGATATATATTTCTAGGGAAGACATGCATTTGCTGTAAATACAAGATCATAGTATAACAGAATTGTTAGAAAGGGGTGTAGTGGATATTTATTATTTTGCCTGGGGAAACCCCATCAGTGTAAGCACTGTTTTTCAGGGGTGCCCAGGGGTCAAACAAAATACATCAAAATATTTTAAAAACACATACATTAAAATTAAATATGAGAAATACAGATAATGACATAGAATTGCACATACAATATACTTTATAAAAACACTATGTAAAAATACATTTAAATACCCATGCCAGCTGGGATTATATTAGATATCAAACAAAGGTTGAAAAACACTGAACTTGTTAAACTTGCTGTAAAATTGTTCAAATTATTTGTAATTGGAGTGAATCCACTCAATTTGGCAGAATTTTATGTAACTAGACGTAAAAATTTTACTAGACATTGCGCACAATTTTTTGTTTAATTTCAGATTATTAGCTCAAAAGGAAAGTGACTCTTGATATTTGATGGACAAGTGTGTGTAAAACATGCAAATTATGCAATTTGACCCTATTTTGGCACTGGTTGTTTTGGGGGCTAAAAAGGAAGATGCAGTTATTGCTTTATTTTTTCTTCTTTTAGGAATTTTTAGGGGGAGGGGATGTAAATTTACATGGATGGTAGCTGTCCAGGGTAGCTGTCTGATTCAGCCCATGCAGGATCTTTTTGCAAACAGTACATACATGATAGATTATAATTAAAATGTTATAAATAAAAGACCATTATGCCTATACTTAATGCGGACACTGTGTCAAGCATGCTTTTTGTAGAATGACATGATCGTGATCTACCTTTGACCTGACCTAGCCTAGCACCGACCATGTACAAAGGCTGTGATTGGTCAATTTTTAAACAGTCAGGCTTATACTCCATAGTGTGTATATGGGCGGGGTATATGGTCACTGTGTTGTACGCTTGACGCAAATATCTGTGCGTACCGACAACAAAGTGGGCTCAGGTGATCGCGAGAATGATATTTTTTTTTATTATAGTACAGATTAGCACTTGTTCAGGGCATAGCTAGGGGATCACATTACAAAATCCACCAGTCCTAATCTTGTTCATTGGTCACTTAGCGCCCCCCGCCCCTTGATGAACTGGAACTAGTTCTAGTACAGATGTTTTGAAAAGTAACATACTGCAGTTAATGTCCATTTTCCGATACACAATACACAGTGCTCTCACCATTGACGCGTGACCTCTACAAATAGTGTATGTTAGAAGTATATATAGGCACAGTATTGTTACCTTGCGTTTGCTTTATAATCGTTCACCCAACTGAAACTATAATACCAGAAAATATAATACTATAAAACAGAAACATGTGTAGTGTGGATTTAACCAGAGAAGATCTGATGTAACATAGTTGAGCTGTTTTCAATGAGTGTTATCTTGGTTTAATAGCTTTGTCCTGCAAAGGTCGTGGTGAATTCTACTGTAGACATGACTGCATCATGAAACCTATTGAATTCATCGAGACTTCAATGCATGTATAAGTAGCTTAGAAAGGTCAAAATCTAAATTGTGCACATATGGTGATTACCTCATTAACTGTTTAATTACAGTTGTTGTTGGATAATTAAGTTAATATTACCAGGTGCTCATTTCCTGCATTGATTTTGAATAGTTCTTAATATCCTTGACTAGCATATTATTTTAGTATCATTAATGGAATCAATTGAAGGGAATTCTCTGGCCACTAAGTAGCCCTTGCCACACCATAAACCATTAGCAACACTCATAGACTTGCTAATTAAGGAGCACCCCTCTTACAAGGTAATGGTTAGATCAAAAGAATTATGTCCGACCCTTTTTTTTTATTTGTGAAATCTTTATTGAGGGATTTAAACTACTTCAGTGGCAAGCACTGCTTTCCAAGCAGGCCCTCATACAATGATATTTACAATATTTTTACAGAATATTTACAAAATAACATGATATTTAGTAATTTATACAAAAACATCAAAAATAAGTGTGAAAGAAAATAAATGTATCTCAAGTACATGAACGATATAAATCTAAAAATACATACAATATAAATAAATGATTATAATTCAGCAGTAGTAGTGATGCTTGTCTTGAATTGATGCAAAGACATAGTTTCAAGGTTTACACGACATGATGGTGGCAAATTGTTCCATAAGTTTGCAGCTCTTACAATAAATGTACGTCTACCACTGTTAGAATTATATTTAGGCACGATCAATGTGTTTGAAGAATGACTCCTTGTAATGTGATCATGAGCATTATGAACAAAGTCAAATTGATTACATAAATATTCAGGACACATATTTTTGATACATTTAAAGGTTAGAAAAATCATGTGATTAGACCATCTATCAGAAAGTTTAATCCAATTTAAAGAATTTAACATTTCATCTACTGGTGTTCTGATATCAGCAAAGAGAATTGTTCTAGCTAATCTGTTGCGAAGTACTTGAAGCTGATATTGATTGGTTGCAGAACAATTAGACCAAACACTGCTGGCATAGTCGAAATGTGGAATTACAAGAGCATTAGAGAGCATAACTAAGGTTTTATAAGGAAGGAAATACTTTGCACGTTTTACAACACCAATTCTCTTGGAAACATTTCCAGATACATAATCAATGTGTAATGACCAAGACATATTACTATCAAACTTAATACCAAGATATTTGAAAACATCAACTCTTTCAATAATTTTGTCATCAAATGTGAGAGTTATGTCATTGTAATTATGTTGACCTATTTATCCAACTATAATTACAATTAGACGACATGTAGTTTTAAACGTTTCTTTTATATAATTTAAATGTTTATTTTCCGTTACTAAAGTAGTCAGGCTCTCACTCACACGCGAATGGGAAATAGTGTTCACTTTATGTTTGATACGGTTTCTAGATTTACAAATTTACAAATATAATGCTATAAATTAAATGTTGGGATTTTGGCCGCCATTTTGAATTTTTGAATAACCGGGAAGCCATTTTGGATTTTGTAAACTGCCTAAATGACTTTCGCATGTCTACTAACATATATTTAGACACCGAAATCACCACCATTGGCCTTAAAATACATTTTTAGTAATTTTGACCCCATTGTAGGAGCAGGCTCCGGAAAAGCACTTTGGACACACTTTTAATTATAGTGGACTGAGGGAGCGTATTCTACGCAAAATTTCAGTCTAGAAACCGTATCAAACATAAAGTGAACATTATTTCCCATCCGCGCGTGAATGAGAGCCGGACTAACAATTTGCACAAAATTATTAACTCTCTACGTGCTATCTATAAAGTCCAAGTTTTGTTTTCCCCAAAATATCCAGAGCTACTTTAAGAACCACTGAACCAATACTAGGCTTGTTTGTACTCATTTTAATGCGTTTTTCTTGCATGCTAATTCCAAATATGGTCATGAAAATTTACATTATTGTGGAATTTTTGAATGTAAAAAACTTGTCGTTAAATCGACGCCCGCATGGAAAGAGTTAATAATGGGCTTACCTGGGACTAAGGGTATAGTGACTGACAGTGTAATACTAATCATGCTAATGGGACATATTTAAAAGCAAACCCGGATAGTTATGTGACGAATTTTGCTTTGGTTCGACTGGAGCTCCACACTTAGGAAGGGTGCTGATCGTTTTATGGACACTTTGTATGACGTGATTGCTGTACTTCTAACCTTTCTACCGTTGTTGTAAAAGGTGGACGATATAACAGGTACGATTTTACATGATTTATATCATTATATTGATAACAACCTTTTAAATCTAATCTGTACTATCAAAGCATTGTGCTATTCCATTTTAAATCCACACTACCCCTGTGGAAGATTTTGGAAATATCTTCCACACGGGGAGTATGCATTTCAAATGGAATAAACACATTAAGCAGCTCTGTTTGAATTTCATACACCCTCTGAGAAAGATTCGACCTGAATCTGACCCCGAGGGAGAGTGAGTTTCAAATGGAGCTGCTAATGTGTGTAAATTACATTTGAAATTCATACTCCCTCTGTGGAAGATATTTCCAAAATTTTCCACAGGGGTAGTGTGGATTTTAAATGGAATAGCCGATTATATATATTATATTATACTCAACTAGTAAGTTGTTTTTAGTAAATATACCGAGTTTTGAGCACATCGTTTACAGCAATTCTTATACATAGAGAGATTGCGATGTCTGATCGTACGTATCGAACGCCCGTGTAATCTATACAAACTCCCTCTCATGTGACGGGATTTTGAATAGATTGCACGTGCATCCGATACTACATTTGGAAATCGCAATCTCTCTAGTATATCGTCACCCTCATAACCAAAGTGCCTAAGTCATTATTACATGTTTTTCATTTGCAATTTTGATTTTCTGAGTAATAAACCCATAATTAATAAAAATTTCCAGCTGCATTCTTAATTAACTTGTGGAATACAGTGGCGAAGATTTCTTTTTGACATTGGGGGGGATGGGGTTGGAAAAAATCTTAAAGTATAGTGAATGCAGCACCTTTTGGCGAAATAATAAGTTGATGGTACAAATGCGCGCGAAGCCCACGAAAAATTTTGCTATTTTGAAGCTAAACTGATGAAATATGGTGCAAAAGTGGAATAAATGCGCGCGAAAATTTGCACTTTTGGGGCTAAAATGGTCAAATATGAGGTTAATTTGGTCAAAAAACCATATTCAGGTGTCAACATTGGGGGATGATTGTATGGACCATCCCCCCCTGGCAAAATACTGGGGGGGGTATAAATCCCCCCCCCACCATCCCGCCGGGATCTACGCCTATGATCAAAAGAGATGAATGCCACAAGTTAATTAGACTATGCCATAGTCGAATTTTATTAAAAATATGTTATTATTAGTCATGATGAACCCATTTCGTTGAACTCAAAATTATACTGATGTTTATTAAAATTAAAGTATTCAATAGTAAAATGGTCATAAAGAGTTAAAAATATTAGACGATTAGTGACAATAAAAGTAATTGAATGCAACATTATCTTGCATAATTATAACGGCTCACTTTAATACTGAACAATTCTGATTTTGGAATCTACCAGTTTATTGATAGCGAACCCCGAAATCACTTGGGAAGCTAACAGAGGGAGTAGGGTGACTGATCAGATGTGAAAATCTATCAATTGTGCACACATTAAATCAGAGTTTTAAGCTTAAATACAATATCCAGAGTATGCACAATGGGCAAGTGGACTACGGGGTAGTCTACAAGTTAATGAAGAATGCGACTGGAAATTTGATAAATCATGGTTTTATTACTCAGAAAATCAAAATTGCAAATGAGAAACATGTAATAATGACTTAGGCACTTTGGTTATGAGGGTGACGATATATCAAATTTACCGCACCTCAAATGTCGAATTACAATTTTCTTAATATTTCTCATTTTTTCAGGTTTTGAAGCGCACTCAAAAAACAACTGATAACAATAACATGAAAGAGGAAAGTGTAACATCACTAATATCATGGTAACAAGGGACGTGACATGGACGTCGAATTCATCAGATTCAGCAAAATCAGACAAATCTTTATTCGATTCTCAGTTACCGATTTTATACACTTACATCGCATTAATGATATTTATATCTTTGATTGGTACAGCGGGAAACATTATTGCTATTTTAGCCGTTGTAACCTCAAAGAAACTTCGCGTCTTGCAAAATGTTTTCAAGTCAATTTAGCCGTAGCGGATCTTTTAGTCACTGCACTGGTGAATCCCTTCGCCGTTTTGGGAGCTTTAGATATGGGAAAGCTTTTCAACCGTCTGCCAGCATTATGTGAATTTCTTGCAACATTGGCCATCACCAGCTGCTGTTGTTCCATCTGGAGTATAAGTGCAGTTTCCCTAAATCGGTATTTCTTCATATGCCATCGAGCGATTTACACAAAGATATACAACCAACGCACCGTTCCTTTTATGGTAATTGGGTTGTGGCTCATTGCCTTTCTTCTAGATTGACCAAACTACCTTGGATGGGGTGATCATATATTTGATACTCGTTAATTATTGTGCAACTATGATTACTCATACAATTTCTCGTACACTCGTTATTATTTAATCCCTTTAGGAGTCATAGTACCACTTGGCATACTATGTTATTCGTACTTTCGTATTTTTATGAAATTTCGCGGTTCAAGTCGCCGAATTCGACAACACGCTACGAATGCATCGTCAAGTCAAAATCAAGAGAAACCTCGAGCAGCTGACAGACGTGTACTAAAAACTGTCGCCATAATTTGTATTGTGGTCTTGCTAATGCCGGGCACCGTACTCTATAACTGTCCTCTTTGACTTACATTATCAATTTTGGTGGGGTCTCCTAGCTTCCTTCTTGGCATTCACCAATAGTTCTGTTAATTTTCTGGTCTACGCCATAGACAGGAACTTCCGACAAACCTATTCCGAGATATGGAAGCGATTTGTATCAATGCAGCATTCGAGTAATCGGTGACCTTAAAGGAGTATTTCGTGATCCTAGCATCCTCTTTTTATGACATTTTTCAGTGCATATCCACGAAAAAAGCATATTCCCAAAATTTCAGTTGATTCCGATATTTCGTTTGCGAGTTATGCATGATTATGTGTATTACACTGCTCCATAGACAATACGTTGTAATTTCGTTCTGGTGCACCAGAACGAAATTCAAATTTCACGATATCTTTGCTAAACGAATTAATCTGCAAGAAATATTTTGTACATAAACATTATGTAGCCAGAGGTTTCCAGTGATATAAAAATCTCAACTTTTTTGAGAAAAGTGGGGGATGAGGCTGTGGATCACGAAGTGCCCCTTTAAATGCCATCTAAAATTATTTATAAGACACTGAGATCGGTGAAGAATTTGAACATAAAATTCAATATAGTTTCTCATTTTTTCAAACACGTTTTCGGGGATAATAAAATACCTTTATAACCAGATTATAGCCAGAACAAGGTATTTTTCATATTAACTTTAAATAGTCTATATTTTTAATTTTAGCATAATCTAACAGTTGATATTGTTGTTGCAAATTGTGCGCGCAGTAATAAAACAATAATTGGTTTTAAATATTTTGTTTTTCTGATGCGTTGCGGTCAATATCCTCAGCTGCAACACTAAGATTGCAACACCCCTCCTTCACATCCTTGACCCTCAGCTACATGTACAAAACTAAGTAATTATATTTATAGTACCTTTCGTCACATCCTTGATCCTCCCCTAGTATCACTAAGAGATTATATTAATACCCTCCTTCACATCCTCAGCTACAACAGTAAGAGATTCTAATACCCCCTATACATCCTTAATCCTCAGCTACAACAATAAGAGATTATAACACCCTCCTCCATCACATCCTTGATACTCAGCTACAACACTAAGAGATTAAACTACCCTCCTTCACATCCTTGATCGATCATCAGCTACAATACTATGTGATTATACCTCCGTCACATCTGTGATCCTCAGCTACAACACTAAGAGATTATAATACCCTCCTCCACATCCTTGATCCTCAGCTTCAACCCCGGGGCTTCAACACTAAGTGATTACAATTAAACCCTCTTGCACATCCTTGTTCCTCAGTTACAACACTAAGATTATACCAATACCCTCCTTCACATCCTTGATTCTCAGTTACAACACTAAGGGCTTATAATACCCTCCTTCACATCCTTGATCCTCAGCTACAACAATAAGATTATATTAATACCCTCCTACACATCCTTGATCCTCAGCTACAACACTAAGTGATTATAATACCCTCCGTCACATTCTTGATCCTCAGCGACAACTCTAAGAGATTATAATACCCTCCTTTGGATCCTTAATAATCAGCTACTACACTAAGTATTTATAATACCCTACATCAAATCCTTGATCCTTAGCTGCAACACTAAGAAATTTTAATACCCTCCTTCACATCCATCCTCAGCTGCAACACTAAGAGTTGTGTTATAATCACAGTGTTGCAGCTGAGAATCAAGGATGTGAAAGAGGGTATTAATATAATCTTATTGTTGTAGCTGAGGATCAAGGATGTGACAGAGGGTGTTATAATACACTTAGTGTTGTAACCGAGGATTAAGGATGTGAAGGATGGTATTATAATCATGAAGGTACATGTATTACAATCACTTAGTGTTGCAACCGATGATCAAGGACGTGAAGGAGGATGTTATAATCACAGTGTTGCAGCCCAGGATCAAGGATGTGAAAGAGGGTATTAATATAATCTTATTGGTGTAGCTGAGGATCAAGGATGTGACGGAGGAAAAATCACATAGTATTGTAGCTGATGATCGATCAAGGATGTGAAGATGGGTATTATAATCTATTTGTGACGGTGGGTATTGATATAGTAGTGTTGTAGCTACGGATCAAGGATGTGAAGGAGAGTATTACAATCTCTTAGTGTTGTAACTGAGGATCAAGGATGTGACGGAGGGTGGTATAATCTCTTAGTGTTGTAAGCATATCTATGTATCATTGGATGTAAAGGAGGGTGTTATAATCTTAGTGTTGCAGCTGAGGATCAAGGATGTGAAAGAGGGTATTAATATAGTCTTTTTGTTGTAGCTGAGGATCAATGATGTGACGGAGGGTGTTATAAAATCTTTATGTTGTAGCTGAGGATCAAGGACGTGACGGTGGGTATTAAAATAATCTTAGTGTTGTGGCTGAGGATCAAGGATGTGAAGGAGGGTATTATAATCTCTTGGTGTTGCAGCTAAGGATCACGGATAAAGGAGGGCATCAATATAATCTTAGTGTTGTAACTGAGAATCAAGGATGTGCAGGGTGTATTATAATCTATTAGTGTTGTAGCTATGGATCAAGGATGTGGAGGAGCGTACATTTCCCTCCAACTTTCGCATTGAAATCTCCTGTGACCATGGTGACGATGGTTATGTCTCTCGTATTTATGTCATCTATCGCCTTCTGGAGATCATCATAGAAGGGCTTGATCTCTTCCAGGGTCTCTTCTTCTGTTGATGTTGAGGTGGGCGCATATCGCATATTCATTGGCGAATGATGATAATTCGCCCAGTAACCGGGTTGTGCCCAAGGACACATCTGGGAACATCTGAATTCGCTATGAAAGCAACTCCGTGTTCTCTTCTGGTGTCCTTTCCAAGTAGTAAACTATGTCGTTGTTGGGTGTGGTGAAGTGGCCCTTTCCTGTTCATCTCATTTCAGAGATCGTTTTCTGTCAATTTTCATTGGTTCATTGTTCTCACGTTCCAAGTTCAGAACTTTAAAGTTGTTTTCCAAAGGTTTCGTCTGGCATCAATATACCACGGAACCATCGACTTCAACAGCACCTCCAAATGGCTTTAATGTTGAAGGCTTGAAGCGTCATGGGTACAAAACATGATGCCATCTGTCCTCTCTTCCCAGTACCATTCGAGACACCTTCCGGCCTGGGGGTCTCATTTTCCAGTGTCGATGTCATGCTTCATCTCGTATCCGACTGAATGACTAGGAGTCTTTCGGTGAGATCCTAGACACCGAAAAAAGGGGGTCTTTCAGTGAGAAGGCCCCAAAAAAGGGGGTCTTTCCGTGAGACTGGGGACAATCTTACAAAACAGGGGGGTCATTCAGTGAGACTGGGAAAAATGTTGGGTCAAAATATAAAAGTTGATACTAAATTTTCAAAAATTTATCAAAATTTATCAAAATTTGAAAAATTTAGAAAAATTTAAAAAAAATAATGGAAAAAACGGGGTTATTCAGTCAGAAATTATCCTAAAATTTTTGAAAAGGGGGGTCTTTTGGTGACACGAAAAGAAACGAAGGGGGTCATTGCGTAATAGGTAGTTGAAAATGGGGTCGATGTGGCCGCACATCCCCGTCACCCATTTTTAGTGAGTGCCCCCCCCCCCCCGGGGAATGACTAACTTATTTAAGGTTGGTCTGAACAGTCTCATATCCCTGGTCTGAACCCTGGAATTATGGAAACTTTTGGGCCTCATAACTGCTAAATTGTTGGTGTAAAGTGTCTAGTTTATCTAGTTTTTAAATGAGCATTTTGGCCCAAATTTGACCTCACAGATGAACTTTGCCATTCTTAATATGTATACTTTTATATACTTTAGTTGGTTCAGAAACAGTATTGGCTTACGCATGCTATTGCTTAGGTAATTGTTTACACGCAAAAAGTGTGACGTTTTGGTACATTCTACTAGTGTCATTCAAAAAGTTCTACCTCCATCGTCACATCTCTGTTATCTTACATATCAGGCAGTTAAAATTACACATGAATATTATCTTGGCAACAGAGATGTGATAATGGGGTAGAACTTTTTGAATAACCCCCATACATGTATTGCAGTGGGAGACAATTTCATTGTAATTGTAGGTGTCGGGATATGCCGAGATTTTGTATATGTTTTTGTATCAAAATTATGTACTGATTGTCTGAACAAGGTATTAAATCTTACACGTTTTTATTTTGTAAAATAGATTTTAATTGATTATGATCGGTAATCAATATCGGATGTGGCATGTATCTGAATGACCCTTTAAGTAGGTCGTATCATTATTATATTATGAATGGAGTTAATCATTAAACATGATACTTTATTGACTTACATGGTATCATAATCATTAACAATTCATGATTCATTTATGCAACTGACAAGTGGCTGAGTTAACTGTTTCAGCAGTTAATCAAACATTAGCATAACCGATCAGCTTTCCATCAGTTGCCTGATGAAGTCTGATGGTTTCAGACGCAACGTAGCAAGTTGCAAAAAATGCGAGTTCCAGTATTTGATTTAATTCAAAACTTTGTGTTTCCATCATAATTATTACCATGCATTATTTCCATTTGGAAGACGTCATAGAACTTAGAAAACGGAGAAATTAATTAATGAGAACGGCGTCAGAGACATTTGGCATGGCATAGATTGGATGCGGTGATTTTTGTAATCGCTCAAATTTGAGAAGTGGAACATGGATAAGATAGAATCTTTAACCAGACGAAGTGACATCTGAATATCAGCTTATATATCGGTATGTTTACATAATCGACTGCTGGATGTACCATGTCACACCAATTCAAACCTTTAATAATTTGAGTTTAAAATAATCTTACTTTGCCGTGACTTTTTATATCCTCGATAGTCATTTAGAATGAAAAACTTTCTCTTTGTCACGTGGTGCGAATAAATGAAAATAAAATGGCGGACACAATGACGTCATCAATCGAAAAACTGCCATTTTCCCCATCGCTAAGGAGATCTTGGCAATGTCGTGAACAAAGATCTAATCGAATTTTGGATCGAGTACAGACTAGTAATAACAGACTTGGTACTCTATGTCAAGAACAATTACAAGAATTGGACAGGAGGCAGGTTCGAGCCTTGTACCAAACCGATAAAGCCAAAAGACGTTTGCAACAAGAACTCAAAGAAAATGGTGTAGATGTTACTCTGGTGGCTCCTAGAATGAGAAACAGGTCTCGAACCCATATGCAACAGCCTTCGGGTGAAACACAAATGACTGTGTCGAAAACAAAAAGAGTTAACGTTAGTAACGATGACGAAGATAAAAGTGTGTTTGAAAGCTCTAGTTCTAGTGAATCAGACAATGATGACGACGTTTTTGGTGATGATGATAGTAATGACAATAGTGACATTAAAGATGATGTTATTCAACCTGTTTTGGAAGCATGGAAACCTCCTCGCCATATGAGAGCGCCAGAAAGTCGCACACAATCCGCTCGGACGAATGTATCTGTCAATTCACGGTCAAGCCATTCACGAAAATCGGTTAGTTATATGAATGCATTGCAGGAAGCGAAAGAGGATTCGCCGAAATTGCCAACGAAGACAAAATGGTCACAGGTTCGAGCCCACACACGTGCTAATAATAGCGCTCTTAGCAACAATGGAAGACCAAAATCGTCACACCATAAACTTTTAGAACGTTCTCAAACATGTCCGAGTATTCCATGTGCCGACATGACAGAAGCCAATGGTGTGTCATCAAGGATAAAATACGCTTATCAATTCCATTCATTAATGTCTGACGAAGCTTCAGGTAGTGAGCGCCAAACTGTACTTGCAAAATTGAGGAATGATTCCGCCTCACCTCGAACATGTCGAGCGCGTGTGCGATCAGCGCTAGAACATACAACATCGAGGTACTTCATACGATATGATCAGACTCTGCAAAATGAAAGAGTGTTGGAGAAGGTTGAGCAATTTTTACAGCGTCATCAGGACACTGAAGAAAAATGACGCTGACGAAAACGTGAAAATGTTTTGGATTTAAGAATCTGTTTTTACGTTGTCCCAGCATAACACATGGGGACAAGAGGGAGGACATACAGACTTCGCACATGGGGCATGCGTTTCCCCAGCAAACACAAAACGTTTTCGACATCATTCGCAAAAGGTTATAAAAGGTTGTCAGAAAACGTTTAAATGTCGGGTTATATAAAGGGTATATATTAAGGGTATAATAATATAATCTACTGCTCAGCAAACACAAAATGTTTTACAGAAAACGTTTAAATGTCGGGTTATATAAAGGGTATAAAAGCGTTTTAATAACATTCCAAAAACATTTTTGAAAACTTGATACAAAATATTCTGAACAGAATGTTATCAGGGGGTTGAAAATATATTTTGCGAAAAATGTTTACCCAAAATATTTGCAATAACGTTTTAAAATCGTTTTCATGACCTTTACATAACCCGACATTTAAATGTTATTAACACGTTTTGATAAAAACATTTTAAGAACATTTCTGTCTTTGCTGGGTGCAAATATTTTAACATAATGTTATTAAGTGTTGACAAAATATTTGGCAACAATGTTTGCAAATATAGTTTACAATAGCATTTTGAAAACATTTTAAAAATATTGTTGTAGTGTGTTTTCATACAAAACGTTTTAAAACGTTTTCATGACCTTTATATAACCCGACATTTTAATGTTATTAAAACGTTTTATTTAAACCAAAAGCCAAAATATAACTTATATAAAACGTTTTAAAATTTTTGTGTTTGCTGCCCCCCCCCCCCCCTTCCCCCTGGCTATGCAGCTGCACATTACCATAGCAATAAGCAAATCGTTTCTTTTATACGTTTTGCTATTGGGTTAATATTAATAATAATTGGGGTTTTGCTATTGGGTTAATAATCATTGGGGTTTCTTTCAAAATGTCTGTCGGAATGCATTATACAGTCTAAACGCAGGACAACCGATCTTTTGTTCTGCTTAGTCGCGCTAAAAGTCGATCGATACATGTTAAAATCAACACAATTCCGAGATACACCTTTTTGCTATGAAATTTATTTTCTCGGTCAAATATAAAGCAAAATTTTTTTTTTCTTCAGTCATGTCAAATAAAAACATAGTGCTTGGATGAACATTTTTTTTAAAAATCCTGGTGTTAAAATTAAGCATCAAATTGTGTCTTTTAGTGTGATATTTTTGATTTTTATAGGCCTTTAGTTCGCCCGTGAGCTTTTTACAGAATTCATTTTTAGCGTCTCAAACTAATATAGTTTGCTAAAGAAAGATATTTCCCACCTCTGTAAAGCACATCGTGTGGGTCTATATATTATAGTTTTGTCAGAATTTCCGTTTTTATTTTACCCTTTTCCCTTTATGCTCCGAAAATGTCAAACTTAGTACTTTACCTCGAGAGCAACCAGCAAAAATAATCGATATTTCAATTGTTGTCAACCCAGGTCCCTTTTCCATTGAAAACCAGGATTGCCTGACCAGCGATTTGGTAGCCCAAATCCCCAATTCTGGTAAATGAGGTGGATTTTGGAAATTTGCTCCCGTGATAGCCTGCAATTTCAATTTATAGGGGCTATGGATTCCATGATTATGAAAACCATTTTGTCTGTTTGTTTGTTTGTTTGTTTATTTATTTACCTAGGATGAGGTCCATGGGAAAATCCACTGTCCAAACCTAGAAAAATTCGCGTGTTATTAGAGGGGATTTTAATTTTCTGTCCCTCCTATCTCCAGGTGAATTTTGAATGACCCCCCCCCATCGCGGGTTGGCATTTTCATTACACCCTTCAGACTTGCGTTCGGGTTTGTGTAGGCCTATTTGTCATAATTTAGCGCTATAGGACCTACTTTCTAAATGTATAGCTATAGCCGTGCTATATAAATATTATAAGGTACCGGTATGTAATATTATGTAGGCCTATGGGGGTGGGGTGGGTACTCAACACATTTTAACCATGACTTACAATGCAAGGCTCATTGTTACCATAAATGATTTTTCCTTTAGGTCATTATAATAGGTTGTTATAAACTTCCGTATTTAACCTTGTATTGTTTTGGCTGCTTCATTATGACTTTCGGTGGGTTTAAGCAATTTCAAACAAACAAAAAACAAAAGGCACTATACCGAAACGCTAGGTAATTTCTTTGCTATATTGAAGTTCTGGCAAAACTGTATCCAGGCCGGGCACCCAGAGATATCGATCCACAATGCTAGTATTTCACTCGTGGATTTTAAATTTATTTTCAGCTGGTAGTCAAAAATTATGACAAAACTATGATATATCGCTCACGGTGATGTGCGTTAGAAAGTTGGGAAAAATCCTTCTTTAGCGAACTATATTACTTTGAAAAGCTAAAAGGTTGATCCAAAAAAAAGGCTCACGGGCAGAGTTGAAGCCTATCAAAATCGAAAATCTTACACTAAATGACTGAATTTCACGACTAAGTTTAACACTAAGATTTGAAAAAAAAATACAGTATCAAGCATTACAGTTTTTCCTGACATTTACTGAAAAAATGAAAATTATTGCTTTTCATTTGGCCGAGAAAAAAAATTTTACACTGAAAAGGTGTAACTCAAAATTTTGTTCATTTGAATACCAAATTCGATCGTTTGTATTGCCTTATTAAATGACTGAGTGAGCCTTGCAGAACAATAACAATCGGTTGTCCAGCGTTTAGACTGTATACTTTATAGAACGATGAATTTGATTATGACCGGGGATTATGACTTTGATTTCAGGCAACATAATCTATAGTTGCTATGTTTCAAAATGTATTATTATGTCACCGCAATATCAATATCTATTGAATTATCGGAGGATTCTGGGCGTCGTGCACGTTCAATAATATTCCTAGGTGTCATTGAACTATTGCATTTGAATTTATTGATATTTTCTAATTATTTTTTCAAGATCATCGGATACAGGCTATATCAAAATGATTGGTATCCCTCAGTTTAGAAGGTTATTGAAAAGAAAGCTTCATATGAAATGCTATTTTGGATCCTCTTGAAATGAAATTTATATAATGTTGCATTCTTATCCATATAATACAACCGTGACTGATGGGTACCAATCGTTTTGATATGATATAATACAGTGGACCTCTGCCAGGAAAACTTTTTTTATCAATTTTTTTATTTAAGATTACGAAGGGTTAGACCCCTTATACGTTCCCGGGATACGTTCCACAAAAAGTAATTCATGCTGACTAATAAACTTTTTTATCAGCATTAACATTTTACCAAAGTATTTTAATATTTTAAAATACTATAAAAACATTATTTTAAAATCATCATCATGTTTATTAAACAATTCTGCAAAGAAAACTATATAACACAGAAAACTTTTCTATGTCACAGATGGGTCACTTGACTCATTTGCAGTGAGTAATTTCATTTGAAACGCCTAACTAGGTCAAATAACACGCGTACACGGTAACCAAGAGCAATGACTCACATATAATGAGTCATTGCAATGTTCCCCAGTTGCATTGACCCACGTATGGTGAGTAAATGTACCTGTATATACTTTACATGAGTCAATTGACCCGGTGTAAAAATATAATGAGTCGGTTCCGATATTTGACTTGCTTAAAAAAAAGCAAATGGGTCCAGTCCGAATTTGAAAGCGAGGCTAAATTTCCGCCATTATGTTTTGTGTGTTTAATTGGCTGCAGTCGGTGTGGGTGATTACGAACATCAAAATCATCATTTTCTTCAAGAATGTTCTCACTTTTGGGTGTTCAATATAGACCAGCAAGATAGAGCTTTGTGTTTATTATACAGCTGAACTACAAATATCAGTACGCTTCCTCAAGTGGAAACCGAGTTAAGTTTACTGTACGCTTACAATGATACAACATAGTTTACTGTGGTATTATAGGGTCAGATGTCATTAAACTCTGAACTGGCATGCCAGTGATTGAAGAAATAGAAATTCTGGTGTCTGCAATCACCGCGACTGCATTCAAGTTGACCAAACACGCAAAACAAAAATAGCGGAGGATCACGTAATGTGAAAAACTGGAAAATTTTGGCGGAAATGAGGCTGAAACACATAACACGTATGTGAGTATTCATGTGTCCGCCTTGTGACCCCTTTTCGATTTTGTGAGTCAAATGACACACTTGAAGTGAGTCAATCAACTCATTTAGTGGGTCAAATATGTCATGTGACCCACTCAAGGTGGGTCAAGCCGTGACACAATGATCCACTAAGTATGTCACATGACTCACTGACCACTAAATGAGTTGGTTGACTCACTTCAAGTCTATCTTTGACTCACTTGAACCACTAAATGAGTTGGTTGACTCATTTCAAGTGTCATTTGACTCACATAAATAATCGTAAAGGGGGTCACCAGGCGGACAAAATGAATTTTCACTTAGATGAGTCACATGACCCACATGACCTATCTGAATGGTCATTGACATTTATGTGGCATCCGATATTGATTACCGATCATAATCAATTAAAATCTATTTTACAAAATAAAAAGTGTACGATTTAAGACCTTGTTCAGACAATCACTAGCCCTATATACATAATTTTGATACAAAAATATACGAAATCTCGGCATCCGTACAGCTATCAAATTGTCTCCGCACTGCATTGTATACAGGCTATATCAAAATGATTGGTACCTACATGTATCAACATTGGATACTTCCTGGGCCTCAAGGAAGAACAGATGATGAATTGTCTTTTCAACTGATTGAGTGTCCCAGGTTAAAGAAGAAATAAAACAAACAAACAAACTCATGAAATGTCCAGAATGTATAGTTTATACAATAATCTAGTGAAGAAACTGATGGTGCCCTTGGAAATTAAGTTTTGCAGAGTGGTCAAAATTCAAAATTGTTCAAATTGTGTTAAAACCAATACCAAAGTATTCTTCTGGTAATAACGATTCAGGAAATGTATAGTAAATTTGATCCATCTGCGGCTTATCAGTCTACAGTCTGTCCACTTAGAAGTACAAACCAAATCTGTGGCATCGGGGGTCGATGCTTTGCGTCACACGCGAGCGTGACGCGACGCGTAAAGAGCGTGGTGCACAAATCGCGCAGCAGTTGGCGCACCAAAGAAGCATTGCGCTGAAATAATTATTCTCATACCTCCAATATCCGAGGTCTATTTACTTTGTACTTCTATGTGGACAGACTATGGGTTATTGGTAAAAGGTCGCAGGTCAACATTTGGGATCCACGTGGGTCAAAACTTTCCTCCAATTTTGATGAAAATAGTCGAAAAAGAATCACTTGTATTGATATAGCAATCCAAACAAAGAATAGTTTGCACTATCTAGGATATTTAGTTACCAAGGAAGCGCAGCAAAATAGGTCACAATCAATAGAGCATAATGGGTTCTGGCCCTTTTCGCTGCGTTACCTGCATACAAGATATGGTGCGGTTTTGGATTATTATAAAAGACAAACAATTTGAGACCATTTTATCAATATCGGAGGATATTTTCTATTTTGACCTGTATGCCCAAATGTTGACCTTCCATCTTTTCGCAAATAACTCCAGACTGCCATGTCGTAGATATGTCAAAGTATACATTTTCTTAACCCTTCTTGTGACAGGAATATTTTAGAATAGGTTTTAACCAAATCTGAACAATTCTTCGTAAACTTGACCTATATATATCTCGGAATGACCAAGGGTGTACCTTGTCTAAGATTGACTAATGCTAAATCTTTAAGTTGTGACAAATTTGCAAGTACGAGGGTCATTCAAAAAATTCTACCTTCATCGTCACATCTATGTTACTCTTAAATCTTGGCTACAAAATAAAAACTTGTTTGATGAAAATGTGATTTTGAGTTGTTTGGAGATATGTTGGTGAAAGCTAATACAGATTTGGTACGTCGGAAACGGTTACAAACTTAACCCAAAAGTGTAACAAGCATCATATTGTAGCTTTGGATAAATAAAATGTTTTTAAGATGCGGTTGTCCAACTGCTCACTCACAGGGTTCGCAGGTTTTTGCCGCAGGTGGAAAAAACCGCGGTTTTAACCACTTGGCAAAAACAGTTTTTGCCAGTTTTTGCCGGCAAAAATGGCAAAAACTAAAAAAGTGATTTATACTTCAGTTTTTTCATCTCAAAACAAATAATTAAATTACAAAAACAAGTTCCCGAGTGTAACAAGGCCAGATTTTGTAATTATAAGCAATATATTAAGAAATTAAAGGCATGCGTTTTCATTGCTCAAGGCAGTTAACCGAAATGTGGCATGTATCAAATTCAAAACTTTTTCATTTTAAGGACTTAATGAGACAAAAAATATGTTGAATGATTCGTTAAAAGTTGTGTGTTACTCTTTATGAGCTTTCTGTGTCACTTTTTATTATTTGAGTGACTATATGTGAGTTTTTGCCAGTTTTTGCCATTTTTGCCGGTTTAAACCAGGCAAAAACTGGCAAAAACAGTTTTTGCCAGGTTTTTGCCACTTTGCCGGCAAAAACAGGTTTTTGCCGGCAAAAACCGAACCCTGCTCACTCAGAATTAATATTTTGTGACTATTTAAAATAAAACGCGTTTTATAGAAGAAAACATCGAAGGCTTCAACAGACATGTTAGTGAAATTTGCAAGATTACAAATGGACTACTTTTAAGGGTAATTCGTAATTACGTCTTTATTTTAAGTAGTGGAGAAATATGATGAGCAGTTTGTTAATAAACCTTAACAAAATACAATAAATGTGCATGCGACTTAACGGACTTATTTTATTTTAGCTTATAACCCAATTAATACGATTTGAAAAGTGCTCACCCGATCGAAGTAAGGCAACCTTTACATGCTTTATAATCAATATTATGCTTTCTTTTTCTGACCGTTTCCGAAGTACCAAATCTGCATTCGCTTTAACCAACACATCTTAACAACCAAACATTACATTTTAATCAAATAACTTTTATTTTGTAGCCAAGATATAAAAGTATAATCATGGGTAATTTAACTTCCATAAGATAACAGAGATGTGACGATAGAGGTAGAACTTTTTGAATGACCCTCGTATAGACTGTTGTCCGGAAGTGTATCTCTTTGAAGGAAACGTGCGTTATCATATTCTTTCTTCCGAATTGCCATTGATTGCTTATGGCGAATGTGGACGCACCGGGTACGCACCTAGTGATAATTATTCTAATTACATACTTTCTGAACATACCGAACTTTTTTTCGTATATCTGGCCTCAAATGAGCTTGGATTCATCATCATATTATGACATCATCCTTCCTTCCATTTCTTTTCAAGAAGTCGTCAAGTTTGGACATAATCATATTGTTTTGTCTATTCTGATTAACTTTACTCAAATACAACAATGTCTTTTGCCCTTCTTCTTTCGTCAACGTCGGCGTCATGGAGACTTTTTTCAGTGTCTGTAAAATATTTTTATTAGCACTTTCATCTGGAATCAAAGTTGGCATTCGATAAGCTGGGACTGAATTTGCACCAAAAGAAGTCAGCGGTCGTTGAGTTGCAGAATTATTCACCTTGAGGTTAAGATTCAGAAATGCTGCGCGAGGAGACATTTTGGCGCGGAATTTTCTTTGTTTGCGACAAATTTCGGCTCGGGATGTCATGCACAATGGACGCTCGCCCGGTGGAAGGTTGTGAAAACATTTCGCGTGGTGTTCGTGGTGAACTGCACCTATCGGAGTGTTAGGTCGCTGGTTGGGAATTTTTACCTTCTCAATTTTAACAACTTCTGCTTCAATAGGTTTGTCTTCAAAATATTCCATCGATCTTTGTAAAAGACTCCTGCCTGGGCGATAAGCTTGAAGTCTTTTCATAACCTTGTCATCTGGAAGCGACATGCGTCTCTGTTGATGTGAAGGCGTTGTCACGCGGTCACTTGTCTCCCTCGCTAGTCTAGTGTTAGTTGTTCCATTCCGGCGAATGTTCTGAAGTATTTCTTCTTCCATTGGATCTATGCTTACTTCTGCCTCATTCGCATGTTTTGAAAATGAAGATATCGACACCTCTGGATGAAACTTTTCCGCTGAATCACCACTTCTGTGTTTCTCATCCATCCCACCGCTGCCACCACCAACAGATGGCACAGACGATGAATCATGTTCTCCAAAATCTCCCCAAGCTCCCACCGTAGGCACAATAGACTCGTCATCTTCATCTTCACTTCCATCATTGCTCTTCTCCCGATTCTTTGTCAATTCATTCGATTCTTGTGATATTTGCAAACTGCCCAGACGCTTAGTAATTTCAGATGGCATTACGGGTAGACTCATCCTTCTGGACATCGCGCATTTCTTTTGAGTCCTACGATTGTCATCCTCGCAAAGGTCTGCAACAGGTACGGTCAATTGACCATCTTGTAGCGACTTGAGGTCCTTGATATATTCCTTCTGCTGTTGTTTGATTGTACTGATAACAAATGATTGTTCTTTGTTTAGAGCAGATATGTTGACTTGATTCACGCGACGCAGATGGATGAAGTTGCTACGTAATTTTTGTTCACTGCGGATAGGACGCTTCCAGTTCTTATGTTTTTCTTGTTTTGCTGGTCGCGGCATCATAACAGTAGTCCCGGGGTATATGTAGTAGCACTAAATTTTTAATCGTGCCCTGAAAGAAACAAAAATGTAGTTTTCTTAAATACGGTTACGAAAGTACAATTGAATCAAATTTGAATTGTATATAAATCAAGCAGAGTGGACAATGCTAATGTAGTTTTTCGGTATAATTATTACATTTTGTTGCAAACACCACAGGTTGCGAACTCATATAAAGTCTTCAGTTGGAAAATGGTGGACTCATGCAGGATGGTGCCTGTTCTCCGAAGCGGAGCAAGACTCGTGTCCATGGTGTCCGGGTGCTGATTACATTTCAGGGGATATGACATTGGTAGCTATTGGCAGACCTGCAGAGGGGCAATTAGCATGACCCGGATATGCAACTTTGACCTGAAAAACCCCAAATCTGCACATTTTTTTCAGTTCCCTACCTAACGTCCCGATTACGTTTGCGAGTAATTAGAGCTATCGTAGATATTTTTATAGGCCAATCAAATTAAAAAAATCACCCACCACTAATTATTGTAACATAAATCATTTAATCACCGTTCATTTCAGAAAAGTAAAAAAACATATTAAAGACCCCGAAAGTTCAAGTAGTGGAACAGTGCCTAATTTGCATAAATCCAAAATGGCCGCTTATGCAGGGGTGAAATTTCAAATTTGGTAAATTGTTGTTAAAACCATACCAATGCATTTCTTTCGTCATAAGGATTCAGAAAAAGTATAGTTTGACCTATCTCCGATATACATTTTTGTCAAAATTTGGATTCCAGAGGGACAAAAAATGAAAAAATGCTCTGATTTTAATAAAAATGGTTTCATACTTGCAGAAACATTTCAAAGAATATTTTGCCATATCTCAAGTGGTTTGTTACCTTCGTAACATGGCAAAGAAGATCAAAATCCATTGAGCCCTGTTGACATTGACCTTGATGTACACCAGGCACAAAAAGAAACTCGTCAGTTATATTCATCCTTGCTGTTCAATAAATTGATAATTTTGGATTATTCTGAAATATACATTTTGTTAATTGGACTTTTCTTTCTCATTTGACACCCTGTTCGTGAACATTGAGCAAGAATTGACCAAGATATGCGCCTCAAACTCTCAAACCCCAAAATGAAAAGTTGTAATTTTAACGATTCAATTGTGCCTGTTACACTGTGTGATTTATTGATTGGTCTGTGGTGCTTGTGTGCGATACAACGGTGCGTTCCCATTGAAAATCGTTGAAAATGCAACTTTTGATTTTGGGGTTTGAGGCTTTGGAGGCGCACATCTTGGTCAATTCTTGTTTGTTTTTCACGAACAGGGTGTCAAATGAGAAAGCAAAGTCGAATTCACAAAATGTATATTTCAGAATAATCCAAAATTATCAAGTTATTGAACAGCAGGGATGAATGTAACTGACGAGTTTCTTTTTGTGCCTGGTGTATTTTGTGATGTTACGGTACCTATGTAACAAAACATCCAAAACAATGCAACTTTTCTCATTTTGATTTATATTTGCCAAAGGAACAATTTGCAAATCTGCAAATTGCAGCATATTTCCATTGTAAACGACTGTGGACCCCAACATTTGGCCTTTGACCTTATTGTCTATAACTCAAGAACTGTATGTCGGAGACTGGTCAAACTATACTTTTTTCTGAATCATTATGATGAGAGCAAGACATTGGTATGGTTTTAAACAAGATTTCACCAAATTTTCACCCCCTGCATAAGCGGGGACTGCTCTATAATCCGAAGGTTCTATAATCCGAAGGTTCTTTAGTCCGAAGGTTCGCTAGTCCGAACACGTGTTCATAGCATTCGTTAGTCCGAATTTTAAAAGAGGTTCTCTAGTCCGAAAAAAATTGAAAAGAGGTTCTTTATTCCGACGATTCTTTATTTCGAAGGTTCTATAGTCCGAATTTTAAAAACGGTTCTCTAGTCCGAATATGAAAATAGTCTCTATAGAAAAAATTTAAAAAAGGGTTCTATAGTCCGAATATGAAAATAGTCTCTATAGTCCGAATTTTAAAAGGGTTCTATAGTCCGAATATAGAAATAGGCTCTATAATCCGAATTCAAAAAAAGGTTCTCTAGTCCGAAATTGTAAAACGGTTCTATAGTCCGAAACGGATACCGTGTTCTTTAGTCCGAATCAGTAAAAAGGTTCTATAGTCCGAATATTTAAAACATTAACATATACTGCGCCCTCTAGCTAGATAATACTAAAGAGTATATATGGCAAACGGGCGCACACCATCAAATCACGATGTAATGACGATGTAATGTAGATGGATTCCGGTAAAAACAAAAATCTTTTTAGAGATATTTTGGCCTTTCTGTGGAAAAACGAGAGGCATGTTATAGCTTAAATAAATATTTGAGATCTATACATGAACTTGGATCGCCCAACAAGTTGCATAACACAATTTTTTAATAAAGTAGGCCCTCGGATTGAAAAATGGCCAGAAACGGGTATTCAGGGTCTACCCTGAACGGGTCAAAAATGAAAAAGGGATAAAAAATGAAGAAAATATCACCAGAATAAAGGTGAACGTTAATGTATGCTACGAAAAATATCCAGAGAAACCAACCATGTTAAACTTCAGCGGATTTATATTTAACAAGTGATTATTTGACACTGAAACAAATGATAAAAATAAAATTCGGACTATAGAACCCGTTTACCAATTCGGACTAAAGAACACGGCATCCGTTTCGGACTATAGAACCGTTTTGCAATTTCGGACTATAGAACCTTTTTTTTAAATTCGGACTATAGAGCCTATTTCCATATTCGGACTATAGAACCCTTTTTAAAATTCGGACTATAGAGCCTATTTTCATTTTCGGACTACAGAACCGTTTTTAAAATTCGGATTAAAGAACCTCTTTTATTACTCGGATTAGGGAACCTTTTTGGAAATTCGGACTATAGAACCTTCGAAATAAAGAACCGTCGGAATAAAGAACCTTCGTAATAAAGAACCGTCGGATTAAAGATCATTCGGACTAAAGAACCTTCGGAATAAAGAACCTTCGGACTATAGAGCTTCCACCGCATAAGCAGCCATTTTAGATTTATGCAAACTTGATTAGGCATTGTTCCTTGGACGTTTGGGGACTTTTGATATTTTCTTTAATTACTTTTCTGAAATGAATGGTGATTAAATGGTTTCTGTTACAATGTGGTTTAAGCCCTGATTTTCCTGAATTTGATTGGCCAAATACAGTATGCATACAGCATGCATAAAGTATATCCCAGCAAACACTAAACGGGTTATTAAGGGTATAAAAACGTTTGAATAACTTTTCAGTGAACATTTTTTTAAATGTGATACAAAACATTTTAACATATTATTAAGAGTTTTTGCAATAACATTTTGACAATGACAAACATTTGTTACTGAAACTACATGTAGTATATGTTATTAAAACGTTTTGACCAAACACGTTTATAACGTTTAAAACGTTAGTTAAAACACGTTTGTGTTTGCTGGGATATAGCATAGACTGCAAAACCTGTGTCCTCGATTTGTAAACATGTGTAAAATCTAAACACCAATATCAAATTTCTGAACATGTGTAGCATTTAAACATGTTTAAAAATCGAGAAAAATGTGGTGTCTAGAATGGTGTTTAATCTCCAGTTTTTGCAGTGTAATATACCGAGAAAAAAGATGACAGAAACCTTCTAACAAAAATGCACATGTATGTATATAACCGTCCATTGTGTATATTTAATTATCATTTTTATTTATGTTAGCAATGTTTCTTAAAACTTACTTACCTCTATCTAAATTGAGCTGATGTAGCTTTCTGAAATTATCCAAAACAGTTTGGTTCTTCAAGACAATCATTTGCGAATCTTCCTCATATCCCCGGGCTCATATCCTTCCCCAACAAGCTATCCATAAGTGTGTAAGCACAGTAGGGGTGCGCGTTTGAAATGATCCTCTTTTCTGATCAGACCATGATCAGACCAAGCCTTGCATTTGCATAGATAGCCTTCATCTCGAGAGCCGGGACTTAAAATGTGCACAAAAATCCGCCCAAAATTAGAGTCCGTCAGAAATCAGTTATGGAGTGCAAACTTGCATGGTCTAAAAGTATATTTCTGTAAATTCTTATCCACAAATGCTTAATTTTTGACAAAAAAAGAGAAGAGTAGAATTATGAAGAGTCACAAAATCGCACCATGGACGATAGTTCGAAGTCGCCTAATTGGACAACCATGTCGCGGGTTTGGCAACCCTCTATAGGCCTAATATTATCATTTATGATAAGTTCAATAATTCTGAAGAGAGGAAAGTTTCAATTTTCGGATTAAAAACTTCACCGCAATTGATCGCCGCCGCGGTATATGGGTAATTTAACTTAAGGGTACGTGGGAAGCACTCGACGTAGGCCTACCTGGAGCTGTGCCTACCGAAGTACGACAGTCGAGTCGAGTCTAAGTTGTGTAAAGTACTTTTAAAAAAACCGGGTAGATTAGATGTAAGCTGATCCAAAACCATATAGGCGGCGGAAGCGACGAGGACGGGGGAAAGGAGCCCTCCCCCCCAAAAAAAAAGTCATAATAGAGGAAAAATAAAGCATCTTGGCACGAAAACACCGTGCTCGCATTGGCACATCAAACAACAAAATAATTTTTATTACGATTTGAGTGAAGAATAAATGAGTGAAATAAATGAGATATATAAATCAATAATAAATATATATATACCCATCTTGGTAGTAGAATACCAAAGGTGGAAACGGGGTGCAGCTGCCCCACCCTAACCCCGTGAGAAGTCTTGTCCCATCCTTGCCCCCTGTGTGATGCTGGCCACCCTGATATTTAGGATTTGTAGGCCTTTTTTGTATTTTAGCCCATTTTAAGCCCATTTTTGACCACTAATTTTCGTCAAAGCCCCCCCTTAAAAGTTGTCTTGTCACTGATAATACCCGTCTATTGAGTACGAGCATCGAAATAATTTATTTTTAGATGGTACAAGCCCTACACTGATTAAGACATGTACCCTTAAGAATATTCACTGTCCCACTTAGAGCGCTCCAATGGTTGATGCGCATGATCGATTAATAGATAAACTTGAAACCGTTTCATTCACAGACAAAAACATAATGCATTTATTGATCGCATAAAGTAACTTTATATTCTTAGAAAGTAAAAATAGATTTGTTAAAAAAAATAGAAAATGCCCATATTGACCTTGTAAATCCTCTGTATTCTTTTCTAAACTAAAAATAGGTTTTTGATTTTGATTTTAATCCCTCAACAATATCATTCTTAAATACAAAAACTGTATTTATAAATAATATATCTATTTCCGAGGTCTAAAAATCTTTAAAAATAGTTCTCAAACAACTGAAAAGGAAGTGCAACAAAAAAGCGATAATAAACCCTTTCAAACGGTATACAGAGGGGTACAAGGTACGACAAATGTAGGCACAGAATAGGTACAGTTTGATACCTCACACCTGCAAACAGGGGCGTCGCTGATTCGGGGGGGTGTACAGCATGTTTTGCCGACGGAAATATGTTGTGAATTGTAGACCCAAGCCAGGACGGCGCTCAAGAATGTAAAAAGTGGGTGGGGGGGGAGGGAGGGAGGGGTTGGGGTAGGAGTAAAAAAAATTCGACTAATTTTTTTTTAAATAGTAACTACTATAACATTAACAATAGCTCTATTACGTAACAACAGCAGAATTTCGTAACACATTTATATTTCATATATATAGGTTTGACTATATTTGCCGACAATAACAAGGTTTTGACGACAACAGTCAATTTTTGCCCACAAAATTGAGTATTAGGGGGTGTTACACCACCATACCCCCCCTCTCTCTCTCTAGCGGCGGCCCTGCCTGCAAAAACATTTTAACCAGGCTGAACAATACAAAAGTATACATGTAACTGGCGTAACTTCTGTGGGTTTTGCCAACGATTTAACCATATTAACAGTATGGGCGTTTACTCGATGCATTTATGAAATTGAAATAAACCAGGGTTTTAATGTGCACACCCGGGACTCTACCAAACCAATCTTTTTAACTTCCTTTTAGCTAATATGTCTGGTGTACTCTCAGCTCCCACAAAAAATACTGTACAAACGATAATATCAGATTCCTTAAGTAAGATCATACAAATAATAATCATAATTATATGCAAATGTTCAAAATGGTATGTTCTTAAATTGGATATGCATCAATTGCAGTGCAATAGCAGTCACTCTAATTAGGAATACTTGGTAATACCAAAACACCAAGTTAAAGAGAGAAGCCATTATCTGCTATATAGACAATCAAACTATCACTTGACCATAGATTTGCAGCCAAAATTGGACTACCCCCCACCCCCATTAGCTTTCCCCACCTGCAATTTTACCACTCTTTACTGCTTCCCCAGGCAAGGCTCATAATTATTGCACAGCCCCCTATCCCCTGGTTGGTAGGCCTACACCTCGGGTATGGGCACAGAAGTGGTTTGAATTCTGTGGGTATGGCGAAATTTTCCTACACATTCAGAGTCGCCCATTTAGGTAACCCCCATTTGAATCACACTGCCTGTGTGGAAGATTAAGGTCATGTCTTCCATAGGGGGTGTGTGGATTTCAACTACAGTCAAAAATCAGCACAGGTTTTTAGTATGGTACTTCATTCATGTACCTGTTTCATCTTTTATTTCCACAATATACAAAATAAAAACAGTACTAGTATGTCACATTCACTGTTAACTATGAAAATTACAGTTACATGCAGGCCTAAAAAATACTGTTTGATTGGCATAATCCAACCTACCCTAAATATACTGCCATTGTCAGCAAGTATCAATATTTTTATTTATTTTTAGGGAGGAAAAGAAAAAAAAAAAAAATAATTTGATATATATTATGGGGAAAAATGGTCTAAAAATAGATCAAGGGTAATTGGTGACCGTTTGAAGTTAAAAAGGGGTTAAAATAAAGAAAATGTGTATTTTACCCATATCATAAATTATGGGTATACATGTACATCCTTTTTTTATCTTCCCACAGAGCACACACAGATGCCCTGTCCATTTATTTGTCAACCATGATCTCAGTTATACATAGTTATACGAGCCACAACGAATACACAAAACAACTGAATTGCATATAATATTACACTTATGAAAGTAACACTTTTTACATGTTTATAGAGTTCAATCTTTTATTCCATTCATACATTTATTCACTCATAAAAACGCTGCATCAGCTGTGTGTGTTACCGTCTTTTAGTATTTTGAAAACGGGACAGATTTAGTACATCAAGTCTTTTATCAAAAATAATATTTTAATTTATTTTACTCCAATCAAGCAACATTTTTTAGGCCTTACATGTAGTGGATTACTTGGAATAATGGGCATCAATCAGGGGGGGTCATATCCTCCACCTTTTGACAAAATTGCCCATTTTTTGATCTTTTCAGCCACTTTTTGACAATTCAGGCTGATTGTTCCCCACATATCAAGCTGGATTGGCGCTAATTTGAAATTATGGGAATATAAATTATGTGATGCGATCAAACAAAATCAGTCGCAACTCGGAAATATTGATTTTGAGATATAGCCAAACAAAGGAAATATTTTCTTTCGTTTCCACTTGTTTTGGAAACTCTTTAATTGCCCATATCTTTGGAACTGGTTGTTCAATTTCAATGGGTTTTTCTGCAAAATGCAGCTTTGTGAAAGCTTTTTACTATCCTATAAGAAACTGAAAATTTAATATTTAATATCGAGTTCCGAGTTCAGACTGATTTTGCTTTATCGCATCATAGAGAACCATAAAGTCACATTTGGTGATAGTGAGATTTTGCTACCAAAACAATTCTTACCACTCTCAGATTCTTAGAACCATAAAGCCTATAGCATACTCCCTAGACTGAAACTACAATGCTAAAATCATAATGGGCACATGATCTCATAGAGGGAGAAACCCTTATCTTTTCAGTTACAGCTTTCTGGCGCTAACTGACTTAGCCCTACTAGAGAGCCTTTTAAACACAATATATCCGAGAACCGCTAAAAGCCACTAACCGCTCCACCCGAATATGCGGACGCACGAGAAAGCGCCTACAATAAGCTAATGATGTGTAAATATAGTTTCCCTTATTTGCGGTGTTTCTGGGGAATTAGCTGGAATTAGCAGTCTGGGTTTAGCAGTTCTCTGGATATATGGTTTTATGATATAGCATGGTTTTGGACCACCACACTACCAGTCAAAAGGCCCTATACTAGTAGGACTAAACTGCCATAAAGTAATACAGATATTTCATTCTCTAATTTCAGCAAGTTTGTATTATAAATTTGGCAAATTTTGTAAAAAAAACAATAGAATTTTGTTAAAAATTTTCAAAATTTCTACCTGATGACCTCTTTTTTCAAAATTGTGTACCAAATGAACCCCTTTTATACAGTTTATACCCAATGAGTCATTATGACACCTTTTTCATTTGTTTATACCCAATAACTCCCCTTTAAAACAACACATCTATAGGTGATAGGCACCTACTTCATGAAGCCGGTAGGCACATATCCTTCAATTCTAAAGATGAATGCCCTCCCCCTAGGGTCTTCAATTAAAATTACAATACTTGTTCATATATCACATGATTTTAGGTATAATTATTGATTAGTGGGTAAATATTAAATAATTTGTTTTTTGCCACATTTTTACCCAAAAGTAAATTGGGCTATACCAATTGAGATCCATACAATATCCTCTATGGAAGACATGACCTTATCTCCCACACAGGGGGTGTAGATTTCAAATGGAGTCAACCATTCAGGTAACTACATCTGAAATTCACACTCCAATTGTGTGGAAGATTAAGGTCATGTCTTCCATATGGGGTGTATGGATTTCAACTACTGGAAAAGTCCAAATATTCTACTGTACGGAAATACATTGTGTAATACTCAGGGTTCAAATTACTGTAAAAAATGCTACAAGCTGAATTTTGTGTAGCAGGTTGTCCAAAACGGAGCATTTTGCTCTGCTACACCAGGTAATTCGAACACTAGTAATAAATACTCAAAGTAGGAATATAGGATGTTTCTGAAAGATAAGTACCGCAGATAGTTTGGATTCCTTTGCTTACCTGCACGGGAAAATATCCAAATTGAAACTCCAAAACACAAAAGATACAAGTAGAAGATGATGATTTTAAAACATGTTTAAATACTCATCTTTTAATTATTGTACTTAATTTATGATATTGTAACCTTGTTTTTATGATATTTTCTGTACAGCTGGTTTGTACTTTTAAATAATTTATGTGTTCTTGCTTTCATGTATTTTGCTCTGTAATGCGCTTAGTGAATTTGCTTTTGTTGTCAGGCGCTCAAAAATATATTTTATTATTATTATTATTATTATTATTATTATTATGAACATGTAAGCAATGGCTTTATGTTATCTAAAAGGAAACTTCAAAACTCCGGTTACACCATCCCAGAAAGCTTAACACAAGCACAGGTAGAACTATTACGTTATGCACAGACTGCAGCCAGAACAGGATCCATCAACATTTTGTGGACCCAAGACTGCAAAATACTAGTTCTAACATATAGGCTAATGGTAAGAAAGTTCTTATCACGAAGACCTCTGATTTGGAAACTGTGTAAGAATTACATTCACCGGCATGTGTTTGCCATACTGATCATCGTGTCCACAGACTTTTTTTTTAACATTGTTTCTTTTGAGAGAGTTAAATTAGTTTTATTAACTTTATTTACAACATTACCTAATGTATTACTTCCTGCTGCATTGACTCGTTAATTTGATTTTCTGTAATTGTTAATGTTACGCAAAGATTGACTTGTTTGTTTGTTTGTTCTTTTACATATTTTTGTTGGGTTAAATATTATTGTTATACTTAGTCAATGATACGAGCTGAGAGACATGTATGACCCCATTGCTTTGCATTGTGTACTCATTCCGGCTTTGCTTTGCTCATGCTGGGTTTTTTTCTTTCTCATTCCCCGCTCATTCCGTGCTTTTCACGCCACTGAACATCTTCAGAAGTCTTAAAACAATATATTCTGACAAGACCCATAAGTGTGATTCATCCAGGAGAATGATGTTTAAAGTGTCATGTGGGAAAGAGTTCAATTAGAAGGGCAATTTCAAGGTACATGTACTGAGACATTATGGAATCAAATACATTGTCAGAAGTCTTTTACAACAAAATATAATCTGACAAGAACCATAAGTATTCAATCAGGAGAAAGATGTTGTAAGTGTCATATATGTGGTAAAGAGTTCAATTATAAGGGCAATTTCCAGGTACATGTACTGAGACATTAAGGAATCAAATACATTGTCAGAAGTCTTTTACAACAAAATATAATCTGACAAGACCCATAAGTATTCAATCAGGAGAAAGATGTTGTAAGTGTCATATATGTGGTAAAGAGTTCAATTATAAGAGCAATCTCATTACTCATGTACTGAGACATAAAGGGATCAAACCGATACTAGCATTGTCAGAAGACCATCACAACAAACACTGATCTGGCAAGACACATAAAAGTTCATAGAGATAAAATAACATTTCATGAAGACACCAAACCATTCCAATGTATATAATGCCTGATGGTATTTACACATATTTAAGATAATCTGGAATGGCACATAAGATTGCGTTCAGGGGAGACACTATGTGACAAAGGCTTCAGGTTTAAGAGCAATATTAAGATACATATACTGTGACATCCAGTGGCAACAGATGATGACATCAAGACTGTGAAAGATGGCATAGACCACCTGCAAGACTAAGCACATAAGAATGTGTACAGTGGAGACACTAGGTGGCAAAGGGTTCAGGTGGAAGAGCAATTTCATATTTATTATCATTCTTCAGGAAAATACAAACAAGAGGTGAAAGAGGTAGTCTTGTTTTCCGACGAATGTGTTGGACAAAATAAAAACACTATATTATCCCAACGATGATGCTGTATTTCGTGCAAAACACCAAATCTGTTAAAAGGGTTACAATTTAATATTATGTTACTGCACATTGGCAATCAGAAGGAGACAGCATGCACAGTACCATTCAAAAGCAGATGAATATTACTTGCATGAAATGTTTCTGCCACTCCAGCTTGCAACAGCAATAACTTTGGCAAGAAAGACACCCTAAAGTGAAATCAAACCTGAAGACATCAAGGATTTCAAGAAGCTCAGTACACAACTGTTCCGATATGAATATTATCGAGTAAGGAGTGCCGATGATGGAATGGCCCTGAATTGGAGTAAGTTCATGGCCTTGGGTGTAAGCAAGAATCAATTAGACAGGATAAGACAGCGTAGAAATCAAGATGTCCCACCTTGATGATTTCTTAGTTGTTTAAGAGCAATTCGAAGATATATTTATTAAATATACGGGAATCACACCATACTAGTGTATAGGCCTATATTGTCAGAAGACCTTCACAACAAACACTGATATGGCAAAACACATAAGAACTTGAGACAAAACAACATTTGATGAAGACATCAAACCATACCATTATATACGATGTCTGATGGCAGCTGCACGTAAAGATAACCTGGAGCGGCACATAAGAATGCGTACAGGGGAGACACTATATGGCCATATTAATGTTTCAGGTTTAAGACCAGTTCCAAGGTACATTTAATGAGACAAAGAAATCAAACCACACTAGGGTATACATTGTCAGAAGACCTCAGAGTGTGCTTTGTGAAAAACAGAGGTCACAATGCTTGTATACATTGTCGGAAGGGTTTTACACAAAAATATTCTGACATTCATACAGGAGAAATATGTTTTAAGTGACATATATGTGGGAAAGATATGGCCAATCTCTGGATACATATACGTAGACATCAATTTTTCATATACCAATGTACATGTTGTCAGAGCACTTTTGCTATCAAAAGTGACCTAACAAAACACATCAAGAGTTTGAACAGGAGTAGTTCACCATTTAAGTGTGATACATATGGCAGAGCTTTCAGTATCAAGGGCAATCCCCTGATGAAACATGTACAACTTCATCAAGACATCAAACCATACCTATGTATACCAAGTCACATGGTATTTGCTCGTAATCATACTCTGGAGCGGCACATAAGAATGCATACCGGGGATCTATTTGAGTGATACAATGTGACGAAGGGTTCAGGTCTAAGGGCGTGTTCAATACACATATACCGAGATATAAAGGAATCAAACCATATACCAGTGTATACATTATCAGAAGACCTACACCACAGAAACTGATCTGATGGCAAGACACATACAGAGAAAACAACATTTCATGAACACACCAAACCATACCAATGTATACAATGCCTGATGGCATTTGCATGTAAAGATAATCTGGAGTGCAACATAAGAATGCGTACAGGGGAGACACTATGTGGCAAAGGATTTAGGTTTAAGGGCAAGTTAAATATATAAGGAGACATAAAGGAATCGAACCATATACCAGTGTATACATTGTCAGAAGACCTTCACCACAAAAACTGATCTGGCAAGAGATCCATAAGAATTCATTTAAACAAAACCACATTTCATGAATATACCAATGTACACAATGTCAGATAACATTTCAATACAAAGGTGACATGGCAAAACACATGATAATTCATGCTGGAGAGAAACCAAGAGCTACTAGATATATTTGTAATGTTCCTTCGGATACCCAAGTAGCTGAAATTCTGGAACAATTAAGGGATCTAAAATGAGCGTTTATTGCGTTTCGACAGTATTTTTTGTAGGACATGAGAGCACCTCAGACCTATCGAATTGCATTCTGAATACGAAGCATGTCTTTCTGATATCAAATAATTTTAATTTTTTGAAAATCACAATATAATACAAATTTTATGACAAATTATAAAAATTTGATATTTTTCAAATTTTGATATATAACAGTCCTCGAAGTAAATTATATAAATCTAATGATATATTCTTAAAGTGTATGTAGCAGGAGGAAAAGCCGACGGTTAATTGAAAATTTTGACCTTTCATATTGAAGATATGGATTTTTTTCCCAAAAAGACCTATTTTTTTTGGGTGTTTTGGGGAAAAAATCCATATCTTCAATCTGAAAGGTTAAAATTTTCAATTGATCGTCGGGTTTTCATCCCACCTACATACACTTTAAATAAATCATCAGATTTATAAAGTTTACTTCAAGTACTGTTAAATATCAAAAATATCAATTTTAATGATTTGCCATAAAATGTGTATTAAATTGCAATTTCAAAAATCAAAATTATTTGATATCAGAATGATATTCTTCATTATTCAGAATGCAATTCGATGTCTGATGTGCTCTGATGTCCCAAAATAAATACTGTCCAAACGTTCATACCCCAGCCCTTAAGTTAAATGGTTATCTCTTCATAAGATTAGAAATATCCATCTTGCTGAATTTATGTATAAAGTGACAAACAATAAACTTTCTGAAAATATATATGTGAGCTATACATATTACAGAAAAAGGATTATAAATACGACCTCTGGCGCAATCCAAGAAATGCTAATATTCCTTTTCCTTCAAATACATGCAACTATAAGAAGCGTAATCTTTTGTACAGAGGTGCTACTATGAGGAATAATTATCATCTCCAGCACACATGCAGTCCTCTGTAAGTCTTGCATCCTTCAAAAGACTGTTATCCAGTGATTATGATATAAATTTTACCTAATTATTTTGCATTATTCATTTTTTCCTACTGCTTATGTATATGTTTTTAATTTGATACTGCATCTTTGTTTTTTATTTGCTGTAAAACACAGCCCCAGGGAAGACCAGCTCAGTGGCTGATCTGGGCCTTTCCGTGTATAAATAAAATTTGAATTTGAATTGAAATACCATTTAAGTATGACACATGTGGGACAGCTTTCACTACTAAGAGCTATCTCAAGATACATGCCAGGATAAATACATGAATCAAACTATACAAATGTGTTCAATGTCATAAGACCTTGGTAGCAAAATCTACTCTGGCAGCACACATGATAATGCATAGGCTACAGGAGGAGAGAATCCATGTGGGAAGGTCTTCACTACTAAGAGCTATCTCAAGATACATGCCAGGATTATACATGAATCAAACTATACAAATGTGTTCAATGTCATAAGATGTTGGTAGCAAAATCTACTCTGATGCTGTGATAATTCATACAGAAGGAGAGAATCCATTTAAAGTAATTAAGTGTGACACATGTGGGAAGACCTTCACTACTAGGTGCTATCTCAAGATACATGTCAAGATTATACATGAATCAAAGTATACAAATGTGGAGAATGTCAAAGACATTGGTAGCAAAATCTACTCTGGCAGCACACGTATGATAACTCATACAGGAGGAGAGAAGCCATTTAAGGTAATTTAGTGTGACACATGTGGGAAGGTCTTCACTACTAGGAGCTATCTCAAGATACATGCCAGGATTATACATGAATCAAAGTATACAAATGTGGATAATGTCACAAGACATTGGTTGCAAAATCTACTCTGGCAGCACACATGATAATTCATACAGGAGGAGAGAAGCCATTTAAGGTTATTTAGTGTGACACATGTGGGAAGGTCTTCACTACTAGGAGCTATCTCAAGATACATGCCACGATTATACAGGAATCAAACTGTACAAATGTGGAGAATATCACAAGACGTTTGTAGCAAATTCTACTCTAGCAGCACACATGATAATTCACACAGGAGGAGAGAAGCCATTTAAGTTAATTAAGTGTGACACGTGTGGGAAGGTCTTCACTACTAGGAGCTATCTCAAGATACATGCCAGGATTATACAGGAATCAAACTGTACAAATGTGAAGAATGTCAGAAGGCGTTGGTAGCAAAATCTACTCTGGCAGCACACATGATAATTCACACAGGAGGAGAGAAGCCATTTAAAGTAATTAAGTGTGACACATGTGGGAAGGTCTTCACTACTAGGAGCTATCTCAAGATACATGCCAGGATTATGCACATATCAAATGCATCCCCGGCCCCTGGGGACCCGGGGATGGCCGGGTCGCGAGCCGTGGATTTTGGGTTTAAAAGTTCATGTCCCGGGTAAACACCCGGCCAGTCCCGGACCCACCCGGGCAAAACTCTCAGCCACTCCCGGCCCCCGGGCAAATATCGATGCAAACCGATGCAAACCCGGGTATTCCTCGGCCCAAGTTCCCGGCCCTGAGCATCGGATATAGGCCTGGATCTTAATATGGTTTTAATATCGCGGCAATCTTGTCGTGCGGGCTCAAAATTCGGCAGGTATGTCTTCAATGGACTGCCGAACTCTGGACATGCTGAGTGGATTCAAACGCTTCATATATAAGCCACACATGTGTGTTCCATTGCAAATACGTCAGTTGCTCACCATGTTGTGGAACATCGAAAACCGTCCAAATGATTGTAAACACACGTAAAGTTAGTTAGAAGGAAACTAGGTCAATGTTTCAGATTCGGACTATGAGTGTTTTTCATATTCGAAATATATTGAAGTGTGTCTCACATTCAGAAGTGAAATGTCAGACTGTTAGGGCGAATTTCTCGACGGGTAGCTTAGCAAGTGGCTTGTCTAGCCTCAAGGCTTAAGAGGTTGTAAGACCAGGCTTAACTGAAAACGTATTTCCCGAGCCCGGCTACCATAGCCTCGAGGCTTCGTTAGCCCGTGGGCCAGGCTTGTAGGATTAGCCCCAGGCTTCAGTAAAATTTGCATTTCTCGGAATCAGTCTTCTGTAGCCGTAGTCTCGCAAGCCTGTTAGACCAGGCTTACAGCGGCTTTTCTTGGCCCTGCCTCAGAGCAGGTCTTAGGTCGTAAGCCTTGGTCTATTTCAATTTACCAATTATTTAAATTGTAACATAAAGTTTATCTTTCATATTTTTGATGGTCTTTCAATTAACATGAGTAAGCAGTCACGTAACTATGGGGGCTCTTGCCCCCCATGAAAAAAGTAAATTAGGCCTACTTCTGAGAGTTATTAATTACCCTCATTATTTGGTCATTTAAACCTTAACTCAATTTTTAAGGTTAAATAAATTGCATTTATCCCACCTTTTGTACCATTGGCCTATATGTCACCAGCTTTAATAGCTTAAATATGGCATTTGTACTATAATTTTTTTTCAATCCCACCTCCCCCCCCCCTCCCCATGTCATAAAGAAATCTACGCCAATGTTCCGGGGACACATTCAAAGCAGATCCCATAACTCCTCAGACCCATTCCACCCCTTACAAATCAAAACAGCATGAACGATGCCTGCCCCTCATTTATTATGTTTGCCCCCGCTTTCCCCCACCCCACCCCAAATGAAAATGTCTAGTTACGCCACTGTGGGTAAGTAATTGTTCGATTTAGTTGAACATTTCAGCATTTTATTTTAGTGTTCATTTGAGTTAGTTGAATTTTTTTTAAAGTAGCTGTTGCTATCATAAGACCTACTCATTTTGAATGATGATTTTTTTAACAACGAATATAACTTTAAAAAAATTATTTCATCATCATCATCATCATCATCATCATCATCATCATCATCATCATCATCATCATCATCATCATCATCATCATGAAGACCTATATGATACCACCTGTCCCTATCCAAGCCTTAATAGTTTGATACTCGTACTTTTCATAAGTAGGCCTATTACAATATTATTTTGGAGTGCCTATATTATACCAGGTTGGACATCAATTTAATACAATAGAAGAAGGACAAAATTGATAAAGATATTATATATGACACGAAACAATAATGCATACAGTATTAAAACTGAATTTACGCATAAGATGCATATAATTAGGAATAACCATCAAAATTTCATGTTGACCCTATTGCTACAAAAGATTGTTTTCTGAGTAGAACTAATCAACAGAAGTATTTTGGTGGTTAAATGGTCAAAATCGGTCAAAAACTTTTCGAATTATGAATTATCAAAGTTTCCCATTCTGACCGGTCATTGGAACGAAATAAAAAGACAATGTCCAAAAATAGCAGTTGGGAGCAAAATTGGCATAAGCATATATTTACCTTTATATATTTCTTTATTTTAACATATTTGCAAACATGAAACAAGCATATTGTGAAAGTATCAAAGGGGTTTCTTATGAAATGGCACTTAACTAGTCACTGGCATAACTTATTTTTCAAACCAAGGCATTGAAATCATGCATTTAGAGGACATTTGCCAAAAATCATCCAAGATAGCCGATATGGCACAAAATCAAAATTGCACTAAGTAGGTGAACTTTTTTTTCACAACCAAGAATTTCAATGTTATTGGGTTTAATATGACCAATTAGTAGGTGTATGTAAACAAAATCTTAAGTTTTGAAGGTCATTGACTCATTCACAACAATAGAGATTATCCTCATCATGCTCATGTGTATTCCTGTAGTATTCCTCATTCAAACCAAAGTAGCACTCAATACATTATGAGTATCTTTGTTCAAACCAATTCAATGCTTGACCTCGGAGTTACCTGCATGACTATCGCGGGCTATTTTGAAACAGTTATGGTTGCACATTCAGGTACTTCTTTTGAAAGTCCTAAACAAGGTATAGCCAGCAGCAAGTTGTAGATGTTATAGGCCTAAATATAAGAAAACGTTTAGGGTTAAGATCAGGTGAACAATACATCGAATGAGCACGAAACTTCACATTTATGTTCAGAAAGGTGTCTTCTTAACATGATTTGAAAGGAATATAAAAATTCCAAAGGGAAGCTGGTGATTTAATTTGTAACTCGAGATCTACTTGTTCAATTTTTTAACCTTTTTACAGAGGGTATGATAGAGGTATTACTGGCAACTCTGCCAAATTACAGCTCAGTAGGCCACGTTTTTCACCTGATCTTACTGATTTGAATATTTTGTGCCATTCTTGAGCAGTGCTAAACTCAGCCACTGGCAATTAAGCGCACTGTGGCGATGGACCAATTTTTGACTCGCACTTACAGAAAAACAAAATAAGTTATGTTGCTGTAATTTGCAAGATAGTTACAAAATATAATTGGCAGTAACTTCCCCAAATTTTACAGAAAAATATTGAAAAATAAAAGAACGAGATCAATTTAGAAATGTATGTGCAAGCAGTGCACAGTTGAGCTCCCTGCATGTCTATGGGAGTGTTCTAATCAAGTTGATGGTTCATTGGTCATCCCTAATATAATATTGCTATATTTTCTACTTAAATAATCATAAATATTGTACCAACAGATAACTTCATGTGAGATCTGAGAAGACTACTACTGATATCAGCAGTAGATAGCACGTTAGTTGCTTTCCTTTTAGGGGAATCTCAGATTCCTTTCCATTAGGCTTACAGTTTTACCCTTTTTGGGATGCAAAGAAATCACGAGTATAAAGCATAGACGTACATCATTCATACAAGTTGAACTCATAAAAAGTCAAGTGGAAATAAAATAATACATAAAAGACACAATATTCTTGCATCAAGTTGTGTACGGTATAAGCCCAAGCACAAGACCGCGGGTCCAGGCTAGTCTTTGCGCCGGAAACATTAAGATAATGAGGCGGCAACCTTGTTAGTACGGTAAACCGTGAGGACCACAGCTTATGTACATCTACCTCCAACAGCCTATACAATTAAGTCGCTGGTTGACAGGGACGAGGTTGTCAAGCGTTAAGCCTGCAAGGCCACTAAGACCAGGTTGAATTTGCGTTCAAGAAATCCGGCTAAAGTTAGGACTCGGGCTTCGAGAGCGGTCTAGGCTTAGTAGCCTCAAGGTCATCTTAAGCCTAAGGCTTACTAAAACTCCTATCGAGAAATTCGCCCTTATAGGCCTATTGTTTCCACTTTCGGACTAACGTCTATTATATGTCTAGCGACCCTTTTTCGGACGAGCACACCGTCGAAGGAATTTTACGTGGCATATATTTTATTTGTCATTTGGTGTATTTTTTATGCTTTACAGTGGCAGGGGGAACGGGGCAAGAGTGGGATCCCTGTGTGCCATCACTATATTTAATATGCATGCTTCTTTTAAATATATTACGAGGCATGCATGGCGGGTCGAAAAATGCCGGGAATTAACCAGGAATATCGTATTGATATAGGGCCTACATGTAGGTCTATATGATTAAAACATCAAAGATATGAAAGAAACAGATCACTGCATTTACATCTGTCCAGGATACGGGAGTGGCGAATGTTTGATCTTTGCATAAACGTTTTAAGTACATAACATTATAGGCCTATATATGATTTTTTTTATGTCAATCCAAAATGCAACTTCAATTATAATGAGGCTAATCTTGTTTAAAATCAAATGACCAACTATCAAACTTTTGGCTCACAAGTTGTAGTCGCAGATGTCACAAAAGTATCATGGATTCTATTATTATCACGGTCAGTTTTGTTTTTGAGTGTAGGCCTAATAATTTAAAACTTAACTCTCGTCGGGTGGTTAAAACTTTTAAAAAATAACGTAAAAAAATAAAAACCAATACATTTGGCATAAGTAAGCGTATAGCTGTCTCTCGTTTGCACGTGCATGTCAAGAAGCCAATGTGGTCTGGTTATGCTAACTTTAGAGCCCCGCTAAATAGCAGATACATGGCCTACTGCAAAATTTGGAAACAACAGCCAAGATTTTGTTTTTGGAATGGATTTGTATGAACAGTAACATTAATGTGGCGACTCAGTGGACTATTAATATACATCCACGGCTCCAGTACAGCCAAGTGATAGGATTCCCCGGCCCATAAATGCAGGCATCCTTACTAGTAAACCACGGCCATGTTCACGGCCCATTCTACTGGTTGGAAAACCCGGGTAAGTTACGACATAATCCCGGCCCTCGCCCGGGTAAAGTCCCAGCCCAATTTCCCGGGGTTTTGGCCGACGTCAAGTCTTATACCAGTCCTGGCCAACACCCGGCTCCCCGGGACACATTTTGAGTCAAATCCCGGTCACGTGATGTCAAGTCCCGGACCATCCCCGGGTCCCCAGGGGCCGGGGTTGCATTTGATATGTGCATTATACAGGAATCAAACTGTACAAATGTGAAGAATGTCAGAAGACGTTGGTAGCAAAATCTACTCTGGCAGCACACATGATAATTCACACAGGAGGAGAGAAGCCATTTAAGGTAATTTAGTGTGACACATGTGGGAAGGTCTTCACTACTAGGAGCTATCTCAAGATACATGTCAGGATTATACATGAATCAAAGTATACAAATGTGGAGAATGTCACAAGACATTGGTTGCAAAATCTACTCTGGCAGCACACATGATAATTCATACAGGAGGAGAGAAGCCATTTAAGGTTTTAGTGTGACACATGTGGGAAGGTCTTCACTACTAGGAGCTATCTCAAGATACATGCCACGATTATACAGGAATCAAACTGTACAAATGTGGAGAATATCACAAGACGTTTGTAGCAAATTCTACTCTAGCAGCACACATGATAATTCACACAGGAGGAGAGAAGCCATTTAAGTTAATTAAGTGTGACACGTATGGGAAGGTCTTCACTACTAGGAGCTATCTCAAGATACATGCCAGGATTATACAGGAATCAAACTGTACAAATGTGAAGAATGTCAGAAGACGTTGGTAGCAAAATCTACTCTGGCAGCACACATGATAATTCACACAGGAGGAGAGAAGCCATTTAAAGTAATTAAGTGTGACACATGTGGGAAGGTCTTCACTACTAGGAGCTATCTCAAGATACATGCCAGGATTATACAGGAATCAAACTGTACAAATGTGAAGAATGTCAGAAGACGTTGGTAGCAAAATCTACTCTGGCAGCACACATGATAATTCATACAGGAGGAGAGAAGCCATTTAAAGTAATTAAGTGTGACACATGTGGGAAGGCCTTCACTACTAGGAGCTATCTCAAGATACATGCCAGGATTATACAGAAATCAAACTGTACAAATGTGGAGAATGTCAGAAGACGTTGGTAGCAAATTCTACTCTGGCAGCACACATGATAATTCATACAGGAGGAGAGAAGCCATTTAAGGTAATTTAGTGTGACACATGTGGGAAGGTCTTCACAACTAGGAGCTATCTCAAGATACATGCCAGGATTATACAGGAATCAAACTGTACAAATGTGGAGAATGTCAGAAGACGTTGGTAGCAAAATCTCAGGACACATGTGGGAAAGATTTTGCAAGTAGTCTCTACTACATCCATGGTCAAAACGACATCAATGTTTATTTTGTTATGAGTCATTAAGATGTAGACGCAACTGGACTAGCCATCAAAGATGTCCAAGGTAATCATTTTTTAGCACTGGCAACTCTGGCACCTACTGGCAGCACTCGCAGGGCTCTGTCAACTTGTGCCCATCTTGCCATCTTAAGGGCACCTGTAACATATTTTCTGCATCATACAATCTGGGATTTTTTCAGTGTTTGTTTTATAGCTTGTTTTTCAACTTTTCAAGATTTATTCAGCATTGTCTAAAACATTGTGCATGTATTTGTTAAAATTTATATTATACTGTATTACTTTCTCGTCTTTGTATGTTGAATTTTAATCGAATAAAATCAATCAATCATCTCTACTACCTCCTTGTTCATCTAAGATGTCTTGATAAAAGACAATTCTAGTGTTAAGTGTGCAATGTGATTAGTAATAAATCACCATACCATGTTAAGACTCATTCAATGATGCATCAACAACGAACATTCAAAGAAGCCTACAGAATGCACTCTTAAAAATATTACCTTGGATTTTAGATTCATGTCAAAAGAGCATGACTGAATAGTTTACATTATCAGAAATTCTTCAATCATTGATCTAATGCAAATGCATGAATGAATAGGGAAAACCATTTGACATGCTTAATCGAGGAAGCAACGGAAGTTGACTGGAGTAGGTGAAGGTTCACTATTTTAACAAAATTGTGATACATGTGGCAAAGCTTTCAGTGACAAATACCATCTGCTGATACATGTATGGCTTCATCAAGACATTAAACCATACCAATGTACAAAATGTCACATGGTGTTTGCTCAAAAAAAGCGCTGGAGCAGCACATAAGAACACATACACAGGGGAGAAACCTTACCTGTGTGAAACATGTGGCAAATTTGGTTCAGGACCTGTAGCGAGTTCAAAGAAAAGAAAGTTGACTGGAATAGGTGAAGGACTGAAGGTTCACTATTGTAACAGAATTGTGATACATGTGGCAAAGCTTTCAGTGACAAATACCATCTGCAGATACACGTATGGCTTCATCAAGACATTAAACCGTACCAATGTACAAAATGTCACATGGTGTTTGCTCAAAAAATGCACTGGAGCAGCACATAAGAACACATACACAGGGGAGAAACCTTACCTGTGTGAAACATGTGGCAATTAGGGTTCAGGACCTGTAGCGAGTTCAAAGAAAAGAAAGTTGACTGGAGTGAAGGACTGAAGGTTCACTATTTTAACAGAATTGTGATACATGTGGCAAAGCTTTCAGGGACAAATACCATCTGCTGATACATGTATGGCTTCATCAAGACATTAAACCATACCAATGTACAAAATGTCACCTGGTGTTTGCTCAAAAAAATGCACTGGAGCAGCACATAAGAACACATACACAGGGGAGAAACCTTACCTGTGTGAAACATGTGGCAAATTTGGTTCAGGACCTGTAGCGAGTTCAAAGAAAAGAAAGTTGACTGGAATAGGTGAAGGACTGAAGGTTCACTATTTTAACAGAATTGTGATACATGTGGCAAAGCTTTCAGTGACAAATACCATCTGCTGATACATGTATGGCTTCATCAAGACATTAAACCGTACCAATGTACAAAATGTCACATGGTGTTTGCTCAAAAAAAAGCGCTGGAGCAGCACATAAGAACACATACACAGGGGAGAAACCTTACCTGTGTGAAACATGTGGCAAATTTGGTTCAGGACTTGTAGCGAGTTCAAAGAAAAGAAAGTTGACTGGAATAGGTGAAGGACTGAAGGTTCACTATTTTAACAGAATTGTGATACATGTGGCAAAGCTTTCAGTGACAAATACCATCTGCTGATACATGTATGGCTTCATCAAGACATTAAACCTTACCCATGTACAAAATGTCACATGGTGTTTGCTCAAAAAAATGCGCTGGAGCAGCACATAAGAACACATACACAGGGGAGAAACCTTAATTACCTGTGAAACATGTGGCAAATTTGGTTCAGGACCTGTAGCGAGTTCAAAGAAAAGAAAGTTGACTGGAATAGGTGAAGGACTGAAGGTTCACTATTTTAACAGAATTGTGACAAATACCATCTGCTGATACATGTATGGCTTCATCAAGACATTAAACCGTACCAATGTACAAAATGTCACATGGTGTTTGCTCAAAAAAATGCACTGGAGCAGCACATAAGAACACATACACAGGGGAGAAACCTTACCTGTGTGAAACATGTGGCAAATTTGGTTCAGGACCTGTAGCGAGTTCAAAGAAAAGAAAGTTGACTGGAATAGGTGAAGGACTGAAGGTTCACTATTTTAACAGAATTAAGATACATGTGGCAAAGCTTTCAGTGACAAATACCATCTGCTGATACATGTATGGCTTCATCAAGACATTAAACCGTACCAATGTACAAAATGTCACATGGTGTTTGCTCAAAAAAAAGCGCTGGAGCAGCACATAAGAACACATACACAGGGGAGGAACCTTACCTGTGTGAAACATGTGGCAATGGGTTCAGGACCTGTAGCGAGTTCAAAGAAAAGAAAGTTGACTGGAGTAGGTGAAGGACTGAAGGTTCACTATTTTAACAGAATTGTGATACATGTGGCAAAGCTTTCAAGTTTCAGTGACAAATACCATCTGCTGATTCATGTATGGCTTCATCAAGACATTAAACCGTACCAATGTACAAAATGTCACATGGTGCTGCTGATACAAGTCATGTATGGCTTCATCAAGACATTAAACCGTACCAATGTACAAAATGTCACATGGTGTTTGCTCAAAAAAATGCGCTGGAGCAGCAAATAAGAACACATACACAGGGGAGAAACCTTACCTGTGTGAAACATGTAGCAAAGGGTTCAGGACTTGTAGCGAGTTCAGTACAAATACGCAGAGACACAAAGGAATCAAACCATACAGATGTGTACATTTTAACAGAATTTTTGTCATTTATCACATAATAATGTGGTAATCAAAAGAGTTTAGAATTTTCTATAACCCTTTCTATAACAATTCCTGCCATAGTGGATTGTTACTTTTAAAAATATGTACAATATTTTTGCCATCATGAGTGACACTCAAACATGGCCGTAGAACCTGAGCTCACCTAAGCCTCTTTCTTTCTATTTATTTTGTATCCAATGATTTGATCTCATGTCTGGAATATCAAGACGTGAAACTATACTGTTGTTGGGTAAAAACATTGATGTTACAATGTATATATTATAAACTAGCCTTAAAAAGAAACTTATAATTTTTCACAAGGTCATATCTTACAATCCTGTCCATAAAAATGAACAAAAATGGCACAACAGCAAAATGCACTGAACATGGAACAGCCTCCTGGACCACATTCACAGCCCAATAATTGGCAACCAACACAAGAAATCTGTGAGTAAATGGAATAGTGTGGAACATAACCTGTTTCTTAAAGAAAGTGTGTGAAAAGCAGAAGCAGCCCTGTTCTATATATACTATTCCACTAACTCTTTTGAAATAATCACCTGTGTAATGAACTTGTATGCATTCTCAAAGATTTCTTTTGTTGGGTTCCAATTAATTCGCCTGTGAATGTGGTCACGGAAGCTGTTCCGTGTCAGTGCATTTTGCTGGTGTGTCAGTTGGACAACTGTTTGGTTACTGACCAGTGTTGAGTAGACTATTGAAGTAATCCTGTGTGCAATTTTTGTTAATTTCTATGGACAGGATTTTAAGATACATGTATGACCTTGTGAAAAAGTTTGTGAAAAAAAGGTTTTTTTGGAGGCCAGTTTACATTAATTAGTCATTTCCATTTGGATTTAGAGTTTCCATATGGATATCTTTGCAAGTAAGCAAAGGAATCCAAACCAGTACCAATCTGTCAGAAACACAAACATTCTATTTCCCATAACAAAGACTTCTTCTAAGAACCGTAGATAATTTTTATCAAATGAAAGTAGTGCGTGTTGACATCATTAGATTTTTTTTTCGAATATAGGAATTCATACAGGAGGAAGACTAAATTTCACGCGTGTAGATTATGTGGGAAAGAGTTCAGTGATAAGTCCAATCTCCGGATGCATGTACGCCGACATGAAGGGATAAAGCCATACCAATGTACCTATTGTCAGCACACTAGTGCTGTCAAAACTGACCTAGCAAGGCACATTAAGAATTCATACAGGAGAAAAACCTTCTACATGTAAGTGTGATACATGTGGCAAAGCTTTCTGTGACAAATACCATCTGCTGAACACTTGTGGGAAAGCTTTCAATTATAAAGGTGCTCTAAACCAACATGCCATGATACATACAGGAATCAGACCACACAATGTGAAGAATGTCAAAAGACATTTGTAGCAAAATCTTGGCTAAATCGACACATGGTAACTATTGTAATCGCGTCTCAAAATGCTAATGACAATACTCGCACTCGAGTCGTTTTTCTTTCGTGTGTCCTATGTGATTCGAGAGGAATCTTCTCTGTAGAAACGACTGTCCACAGATATCGCATTGGTACGACCCTTTGTTACCGTGCAATTCTGTAACATGCGTTATGACTTCACCTTTTGTCGCAAATAAAATCTCACAAAACTCGCACTGATACGGTTTGCCAGCAGTGTGCGTTTTTAAATGTAAATTCAGCTGCCCATTTTGTAAAAATAATTTTCCACAGAATTGACACGCATAATTACGTTTTCTGTGCGTACCCTCGTGTTTTGTCGATCGTAACAAAACGTCTAAAACACATGCTGCATTTATGCGGTTTTTCTGTGTGTACTTTCAAGTGTCTATTATAACAACTCTTCCAATCAAAACTTTGCTCGCAATATTCGCACTGATATTGTGGTTTCTCTTTGGTGTGTGTGTGTATCCTTTCATGTATAATAAGGTATTCATTAGTAGCAAACGCCTGTGGGCAATACCGACATTGAAACGGTGTACCATTGTGAACTCTCATGTGACGGTCAAGAGTGATTGGTCCCGCAAAACACTTACCGCATTGTTGGCATGGAAACCGTGTGTGGTACGTGTGGCGGCGTTTGGATTATACAGCGATTTTTCATTTATAAAAATTCTGGCTGCAAAACTGGCACTTAAAAGATGTGGCGTGTATTTTACTATGCACCTGTAAGTAGCATTTAGTTGCAAACGACTCGGCACAATATTCACACTTATATGGTGTGTCCTCACTGTGTACTTTCACGATATGATTCTCTAACCGCTTGGGCCCAGGAAGACGTTTGGCACAATATTGGCAAGAAAACTTTGATTCGTAGGAATGTCATCGCACATGAGACTTCAATTGCTTCTCATTCGCATATTTATTTGAACACAAGTCACATTGATAAGGTCTGTCATTGGTAACGCTTTCTTTCGTTACAATTCTGATGGATTTGATCTTACAATAATCATGATCAATATCAGCACTGAGACACTGGCTAGCTCTTAAGAGGGCTGATCTGTTCCTGTCTCTAGAGGCATAACCGTTGAACAATTTCTGGTACCTTGATTTCTGTTTGCTACAAGTTTTGCTGTACTTGTATTTCTTTTTGTGTCTGTTGACATGGCGTTATCATCTGCAATGGTCGGAGAGATTGAGTTTACAAAATGTACAGGAAAACGGCGTACACTTTCATGTCTTCTTCAGCTTTCAGCCGTGGACCCATTGTGAAGGTGCTTATGTCTACAATGTAGATTGATTCTAATCAATTATTCTCTTGTATAAATCATTGATCTAATGCAAATGTATGAATGAATAGGGAAAAACATTTGACATGCTTAATCGAGGAAGCAACGAAAGTTGACATTCAAGGAAGAAAAGAAAGTTGACTGGAGTAGGTGAAGGACTGAAGGTTCACTATTTTAACAGAATTGTGATACATGTGGCAAAGCTTTCAGTGACAAATACCATCTGCTGATACATGTATGGCTTCATCAAGACATTAAACCGTACCAATGAACAAAATGTCACATGTTGCTGCTGATACATGTATGGCTTCATCAAAACATTAAACCGTACCAATGAACAAAATGTCACATAGTGTTTGCTCAAAAAAATGCGCTGGAGCAGCACATAAGAACACATACACAGGGGAGAAACCTTACCTGTGTGAAACATTTGGCAAAGGGTTCAGGACCTGTAGCGAGTTCAAAGAAAAGAAAGTTGACTGGAGTAGGTGAAGGACTGAAGGTTCACTATTTTAACAGAATTGTGATACATGTGGCAAAGCTTTCAGTGACAAATACCATCTGCTGATACATGTATGGCTTCATCAAGACATTAAACCGTACCAATGAACAAAATGTCACATGGTGCTGCTGATCATGTATGGCTTCATCAAGACATTAAACCGCACCAATGAACAAAATGTCACATGGTGCTGCTGAACATGTATGGCTTCATCAAGACATTAAACCGTACCAATGAACAAAATGTCACATGGTGCTGCTGATACATGTATGGCTTCATCAAGACATTAAACCGTACCAATGAACAAAATGTCACATGGTGTTTGCTCAAAAAAATGCGCTGGAGCAGCACATAAGAACACATACACAGGGGAGAAACCTTACCTGTGTGAAACATGTTGCAAAGGGTTCAGGACCTGTAGCGAGTTCAAAGAAAAGAAAGTTGACTGGAGTAGGTGAAGGACTGAAGGTTCACTATTTTAACAGAATTGTGATACATGTGGCAAAGCTTTCAGTGACAAATACCATCTGCTTCATCAAGACATTAAACCGTACCAATGTACAAAATGTCACATGGTGTTTGCTCAAAAAAATGCGCTGGAGCAGCACATAAGAACACATACACAGGGGAGAAACCTTACCTGTGTGAAACATGTGGCAATGGGTTCAGGACCTGTAGCGAGTTCAAAGAAAAGAAAGTTGACTGGAGTAGGTGAAGGACTGAAGGTTCACTATTTTAACAGAATTGTGATACATGTGGCAAAGCTTTCAGTGACAAATACCATCTGCTGATACATGTATGGCTTCATCAAGACATTAAACCGTACCAATGTACAAAATGTCACATGGTGCTGCTGATACATGTATGGCTTCATCAAGACATTAAACCGTACCAATGTACAAAATGTCACATGGTGTTTTAATTTGCTCAAAGAAAGTTGACTGGAATAGGTGAAGGACTGAAGGTTCACTATTTTAACAGAATTGTGATACATGTGGCAAAGCTTTCAGTGACAAATACCATCAGCTGATACATGTATGGCTTCATCAAGACATTAAACCGTACCAATGTACAAAATGTCACATGGTGTTTGCTCAAAAAAATGCGCTGGAGCAGCACATACATGTAAGAACACATACACAGGGGAGAAACCTTACCTGTGTGAAACATTTGGCAAAGGGTTCAGAACCTGTAGCGAGTTCAGTACAAATACGCAGAGACACAAAGGAATCAAACCATACAGATGTGTACATTGTCATATGCATTGTACCACGCAATCTGATCTGAAAAGACACCTGTAGCGAGTTCAGTACACACACGCAGAGACACAAAGGAATCAAACCATACAGATGTGTACATTGTCATATGCATTGTACCACGCAATCTGATCTGAAAAGACACCTGTAGCGAGTTCAGTACACACACGCAGACACAAAGGAATCAAACCATACAGATGTGTACATTGTCATATGCATTGTACCACGCAATCTGATCTGAAAAGACACCTGTAGCGAGTTCAGTACACACACGCAGAGACACAAAGGAATCAAACCATACAGATGTGTACATTGTCATATGCATTGTACCACACAATCTGATCTGAAAAGACACCTGTAGCGAGTTCAGTACACACACGCAGAGACACAAAGGAATCAAACCATACAGATGTGTACATTGTCATATGCATTGTACCACGCAATCTGATCTGAAAAGACACCTGTAGCGAGTTCAGTACACACACGCAGAGACACAAAGGAATCAAACCATACAGATGTGTACATTGTCATATGCATTGTACCACGCAATCTGATCTGAAGACACCTGTAGCGAGTTCAGTACACACACGCAGAGACACAAAGGAATCAAACCATACAGATGTGTACATTGTCATATGCATTGTACCACGCAATCTGATCTGAAAAGACACCTGTAGCGAGTTCAGTACACACACGCAGAGACACAAAGGAATCAAACCATACAGATGTGTACATTGTCATATGCATTGTACCACGCAATCTGATCTGAAAAGACACCTGTAGCGAGTTCAGTACACACACGCAGAGACACAAAGGAATCAAACCATACAGATGTGTACATTGTCATATGCATTGTACCACGCAAATCTGATCTGAAAAGACACCTGTAGCGAGTTCAGTACACACACGCAGAGACACAAAGGAATCAAACCATACAGATGTGTACATTGTCATATGCATTGTACCACGCAATCTGATCTGAAAAGACACCTGTAGCGAGTTCAGTACACACACGCAGAGACACAAAGGAATCAAACCATACAGATGTGTACATTGTCATATGCATTGTACCACGCAATCTGATCTGAAAAGACACGTGATAACTCACAGCCACAACACAACATTACATGAACCATACCAGTGTACACAATGTCAGAAAGCATTTGCATACAAATGTGATCAAACCATACAGATGTGTACATTTTAACAGAATTTTTGTCATTTATCAATATGGTAATCAAAAGAGTTTAGAATTGGGAGTTCAGACTTTCTATAACCCTTTCTATAACAATTCCTGCCATAGTGGATTGTTACTTTTAAAAATATGTACAATATTTTTGCCATCATGAGTGACACTCAAACATGTCAGTAGAACCTGAGCTCACCTAAGCCTCTTTATTTCTATTTATTTTGTATCCAATGATTTGATCTCATGTCTGGAATATCAAGACGTGAAACTATACTGTTGTTGGGTAAAAACATTGATGTTACAATGTATATAAACTGGCCTTAAAAAGAAACTTATAATTTTTCACACGGTCATATCTTACAATCCTGTCCATAAAAATGAACAAAAATGGCACTTGACAGTAACTAAACAGTTGTCCAACTGACACAACAGCAAAATGCACTGAACATGGAACAGCCTCCTGGACCACATTCACAGCCCAATAATTGGCAACCAACACAAGAAATCTGTGAGTAAATGGAATAGTGTGGAACATAACCTGTTTCTTAAAGTATGTGAAAAGCAGAAGCAGCCCTGTTCTATATACTATTCCACTAACTTCTTGAAGATGTTCATCAGGACTGTTCATGTTAAACTGATATTTGTAATTTCATACAACTAGTCCAAAAATTTCCACTTACTTGCAGACGTTTCGGAAACTCACAGTTTCCTTTATCGATGCTATTGTTGCAGTGACGATCTGTGTACAGCGTAGGCAAAGAGAGTGATAGATATAAGAGATGGATTAAGGAGGCAATCACCATCAGAAAGCGGGGAAAAACCATGAACCGAGACGAGGGGCAATACAACTTGAGTCACGTCTTTGACGATCTGATAGCTGAGAAATCAACTGGCAACTCGGTTGCTAAGCAGCAAAAATCATCTGCTGTACACAGATCGTCACTGCAACAATAGCATCGATAAAGGAAACTGTGAGTTTCCGAAACGTCTGCAAGTAAGTGGAAATTTTTGGACTAGTTGTATGAAATTACAAATATCAGTATTCCACTAACTCTTTTGAAATAATCACCTGTGTAATGAACTTGTATGCATTCTCAAAGATTTCTTTTGTTGGGTTCCAATTAATTCGCCTGTGAATGTGGTCATGGAAGCTATTCCGTGTCAGTGCATTTTGCTGGTGTGTCAGTTCGACAACTGCTTGGTTACTGACCAGTGTTGAGTAGACTATTGAAGTAATCCTGTGTGCAATTTTTGTTAATTTTTATGGACAGGATTTTAAGATATGACCTTGTGAAAAAAGTTTGTGAAAAAAAGGTTTTTTTGGAGGCCAGTTTGTAAACATTAATTAGTCATTTCCATTTGGATTTAGAGTTTCCATATATGGATATCTTTGCAAGTAAGCAAAGGAATCCAAACCAGTACCAATCTGTCAGGAACACAAACATTCTATTTCCCATAACAAAGACTTCTTCTAAGAACCGTAGATAATTTTTATCAAATGAAAGTAGTGCGTGTTGACATCATTAGATTTTTTTTTCCAACATAGGAATTCATACAGGAGGAAGACTAAATTGCACGTGTAAATTATGTGGGAAAGAGTTCAGTGATAAGTCCAATCTCTGGATGCATGTACGCCGACATGAAGGGATAAAGCCATACCAATGTACCTATTGTCAGCACACTAGTGCTGTCAAAACTGACCTACATTTGTAGCAAGGCACATATTAAGAATTCATACAGGAGAAAAACCTTCTAAGTGTGTGGCAAAGCTTTCTGCGACAAATACCATCTGCTGAACACTTGTGGGAAAGCTTTCAATTATAAAGGTGCTCTAAACCAACATGCCATGATACATACAGGAATCAGACCACACAAATGTGTCGAATGTCAAAAGACATTTGTAGCAAAATCTTGGCTAAATCGACACATGGTAACACATACAGTAGAGAAGCCATTTAAGTGTGACACTTGTGGGAAAGCTTTCAATTCTAAAGGCACTCTAAAGAAACATGCCATGATACATACAGGAATCAGACCACACGTATGTGGAGAATGTCAGAAGACGTTTGTCCAAAAAGTGCATCTGAAAACGCACATGCTAATTCATACAGAATAGAAACCATTTAAGTGTGACACTTGTGGGGAAAGCTTAAAATTTATACTAAGAGCAATCTCAAGATACATTACATTTAACACAATATATAATCAGAAATAATGGCACCAAAGTATAAATTCTTGTGTGTTATAAAATATTTACAGTATTCACACCGATATGATCTCGTATGAGTTTTAATATGAACTGTCAACCCAACACAAGAAATCTGTGAGTAATGGAATACTGCATGTGGAACAAGACCTGTTTCTTACAGAAAGTGTGTGAAAAGCATAAACAGGCCTGTTCCATACTATTCCACTTACTCTTTTGAAATAATTACCTGTGTAATGAACTTGTACGCATTCTCACAGATTTCATTTGTTGGGTTCCAATTATTCGCCTGTGAATGTGGTCACGGAAGCTGTTCCGTGTCAGTGCATTTTGCTGGTGTGTCAGTTGGACAACTGTTTGGTTACTGACCAGTGTTGAGTAGACTATTGAAGTAATCCTGTGTGCAATTTTTGTTAATTTTTATGGACAGGATTTTAAGATATGACCTTGTGAAAAAAAGTTTGTGAAAAAAGTTTCTTTTGGAGGCCAGTTTACATTAATTAGTCATTTCCATTTGGATTTAGAGTTTCAATTGATATCTTTGCAAGTAAGCAAAGGAATCCAAACCAGTACCAATCTGTCAGAAACACATACATTCTATTTCCCATAACAAAGACTTCTTCTAAGAACCGTAGATAATTTTTATCAAATGAAAGTAGTGCGTGTTGACATCATTAGATTTTGATATCAATTGAATCATTGGATGAAGTAACATGCTTACATGTAGTATGACCAGGATCTGTGGCAACCATTCCAGCAACATCATTGTTCTTTTCATGAGTTTTCCAGTGCATACTCAGAGGACCACTTGACCACTTAATGCAACAACAATCGCAAGACCAAAAACTAAACCATACCAATGTACACATTGTCAAAAGAGTTTTGCACGCAAGAGTGCTCTGACAACACATAGGAATTCATACAGGAGGAAGACTAAATTGCACGTGTAAATTATGTGGGAAAGAGTTCAGTGATAAGTCCAATCTCCGGATGCATGTACGCCGACATGAAGGGATAAAGCCATACCAATGTACCTATTGTCAGCACACTAGTGCTGTCAAAACTGACCTAGCAAGGCACATATTAAGAATTCATACAGGAGAAAACCCTTCTAAGTGTGATACATGTGGCAAAGCATTCTGCGACAAATACCATCTGCTGAACCATGTACAGCTTCTTCATCAAGACATTAAACCGCACCAATGCACAATATGCCACATGGTGTTTGCCCAAAAAAGTGCGCTGGAGCAGCACATAAGAACACATACACAGGAGAGAAACCTTACCTGTGTCAAACATGTGGCAACGGGTTCAGGACCTGTAGCGAGTTCAGTACAAATACGCAGAGACACAAAGGAATCAAACCATACAGATGTGTACATTTTAACAGAATTTTTGTCTTTTATCACACATAATAATGTGGTAATCAAAAGAGTTTAGAATTGGAGAGTTCAGACTTTCTATAACCCTTTCTATAACAATTCCTGCCATAGTGGATTGTTACTAAAAATATGTACAATATTTTTGCCATCATGAGTGACACTCAAACATGGCCATAGAACCTGAGCTCACCTAAGCCTCTTTCTTTCTATTTATTTTGTATCCAATGATTTGATCTCATGTCTGGAATATCAAAACGTGAAACTATACTGTTGTTGGGAAAAAACATTGATGTTATATAAATTGGCCTTAAAAAAACTTATAATTTTTCACAAGGTCATATCTTACAATCCCGTCCATAAAAATGAACAAAAATGGGACTTGACAGTAACCAAACAGTTGTCCAACTGACACAACAGCAAAATGCACTGAACATGGAACAGCTTCCTGGACCACATTCACAGCCCAATAATTGGCACCCAACACAAGAAATATGTGAGTAAATGGAATAGTGTGGAACATAATCTGTTTCTTAAAGAAAGTGTGTGAAAAGCAGAAGCAGCCCCGTTCCATATACTATTCCACTTACTCTTTTGAAAAAATCACCTGTGTAATGAACTTGTATGCATTCTCAAAGATTTCTTTTGTTGGGTTCCAATTAATTCGCCTGTGAATGTGGTCATGGAAGCTGTTCCGTGTCAGTGCATTTTGCTGGTGTGTCAGTTGGGCAACTGTTTGGCTACTTACCAGTGTTGAGTAGAGTATAGAAGTAATCCTGTGTGCAATTTTTGTTAATTTTTATGGACAGGATTTTAAGATATAACCTTGTGAAAAAAAGTTTGTGAAAAAAGTTTCTTTTGGAGGCCAGTTTACATTAATTAGTCATTTCCATTTGGATTTAGAGTTTCAATTTGGATATCTTTGCAAGTAAGCAAAGGAATCCAAACCAGTACCAATCTGTCAGAAACACATACGTTCTATTTCCCATAACAAAGACTTCTTCTAAGAACCGTAGATAATTTTATCGAATGAAAGTAGTGTGTGTTGACATCATTAGATTTTGATATCAATTGAATCATTGGATGAAATAACATGCTTAGTAGGACCAGGATCTGTGACAACCATTCCAGCAACATCATTGTTCTTTTCATGAGTTTTCCTGTGCATACTAAGAGGACCACTTAGTGAAAAACGTCGGTCACAAAACTCACATTGATAGGGTTTTTCACCTGTGTGTACCCGGCGATGAACACCAAGTCCCCAACTTGATGCAAAATATTTATGACAATATTCACACTGATAATGATATGGTCGCTCTTTTTTCGTATGAGTTTGAATATGAACTGTCAACTCTCCTTGTAATGAGAAACATTTCCCACAAAACTCGCATAGACACGGCTTAACACCCGTGTGTCTACGAACATGAGACATCAGTAAAAATTTGGTCTCAAAATGCTTGTGACAATACTCGCACTCGAGTCGTTTTTCTTTGGTATGGCCTATAATGTGATTCGATAGGAATCTTCTCTGTAGAAACGACTGTCCACAGATATCGCATTGGTACGACACTTTGTTACCGTGCAATTCTGTAACATGCGTTATGACTTCACCTTTTGTCGCAAATAAAATCTCACAAAACTCGCACTGATACGGTTTGCCAGCAGTGTGCGTTTTTTAAATGTAAATTCAGCTGCCCATTTTGTAAAAATAATTTTCCACAGAATTGACACGCATAATTACGTTTTCTGTGCGTACCCTCGTGTTTTGTCCGATCCTCGATCGTAACAAAGCGTCTCAAACACATGCTGCATTTATGCGGTTTTTCTGTGTGTACTTTCATGTGTCTATTATAACGACTCTTCCAATCAAAACTTTGCTCGCAATATTCGCACTGATATTGTGGTTTCTCTTTGGTGTGTATCCTTTCATGTATAATAAGGTATTCATTAGTAGCAAACACCTGTGGGCAATACCGACATTGAAACGGTGTACCATTGTGAACTCTCATGTGACGGTCAAGAGTGATTGGTCCCGCAAAACACTTACCGCATTGTTGGCATGGAAACCGTGTGTGGTACGTGTGGCGGCGTTTGTGATTATACAGCGATTTTTCATTCAAAAAATTCTGGCTGCAAAACTGGCACTTAAAAGATGTGGCGTGTATTTTACTATGCACCTGTAAGTAGCATTTAGTCGCAAACGACTCGGCACAATATTCACATTTATACGGTGTGTCCTCGCCGTGTACTTTCACGATATGATTTTCTAACCGCTTGGGCCCAGGAAGACGTTTGGCACAATATTTGCAAGAAAACTTTGATTCGTAGGAATGTCGTCGCACGTGAGACTTCAATTGCTTCTCATTCGCATATTTATTTGAACACAAGTCACACTGATAAGGTCTGTCATTGGTAACGCTTGCTTTGGTTACAATTCTGATAGATTTGATCTTACAATAATCATGATCAATATCAGCACTGAGACATTGGCTAGTTAAGAGGGCTGATCTGTTCCGGTCTCTAGACACATAACCGTTAAATAATTTCTGGTACCATGATTTCTGTTTGCGGCTAGTTTTGCTGTACTTGTATTTCTTTTTGTGTCTGTTAATATGGCGTTTCCATCTGCAATGGTCGGAGAGATTGAGTTTACAAAATGTACAGGAAAATGGCATCAACACTTTCATGTCTTCTTCAGCTCTTAGTCGTGGACCCATTGTGAAGGTGCTTATGTCTAGTCTCTAGATTGATTCTAATCAATTATTATCTCGTATTTATCACAGAATGACATCTCCATACTTCAGTTGTGTCGAGTATCGCAATTTTAAAAATCTGGGAAAAAAGAAAATTACAATTTTAAATGGACATGAATTTGAATATATCAAAAAATAAGCGGTTCTAGAACCATGTGATCCCCCTGGCTGGGCAGTCAGTAAACAGATGACCCCTGGTGACCCCGAAATGACCTTCCAAAAATTTGGCTCTAAATGTAGACTGTACTGGGTGTATCCACCAAGTTTCATGTCCAACCGACAATTTTTACTCATTTGTCCTCAGATGACCCCTGGTGACCTCAAAATGACCTTCCAAAAATTTAGCTTTAAATGTTGACTGTACCCACCAAGTTTCATGCCCATCCGACAGTTTTTACTAATTGACCTCAGATGACCCCTGCTGACCTTGAAATGACCTTCCAAAAATTTGGCTCTAAATGTAGATTGTACCCACCAAGTTTCATGCCCAACTGACAGTTTTGATTAATTTGACCTCAGATGACCCCTGGTGACCTCAAAATGACCTTCCAAAATTTGGCTTTAAATGTTGACTGTACAGTTTACCAAGTTTAATGCCCATACAAGTTTTTACTAATTTGACCTCAGTTGACCCCTCAGTTGACCCCCTGCAATGACCTTCCAAAAATTTGGCTCTAAATGTTGACTGTACCCACCAAGTTTCATGCCCATACAACAGTTTTTACTAATTTGACCTCAGATGACCCCTGAATGACCTCAGTGACCTTGACCCACTAACCAATACAAACTGTTTCTGTCTCGGGTCAAGATGCACTGACCCACCAAGTTTGAGGAACGTACGACCCCTAGTCTCCGAGAAAATAGGCGGAAGGCAAAACCTAACCAAAATGGAGACATACATACATATGTACAGTCACATACAGAAGGATACACTATCACTATATATCCCCCTCATGGCTTAAAGCCAGGGGATAAAAATATAGTTGTACAGTTCCATTTTAATATGGAGACCCTACAAAAAAATATTATACCATCTGTATAAAATGCTCCCCTTTATTAAACACACGTCCTGCAATATTTCAATGAAAAGGTGACCGATAAAAAGGTGATATATGGTCATTTTCACAGTAAAGGGTGTAACTTTTGATTTTAGGGTCAAAATTTCAAACCACTTAAATATGTTTCTGTTTACTGAAATCATGCATAGAAGCAACTTAAATTCCAGTAAAATAATGTTTCAAGGCTTAAACCTTTTGATTTCTATTAAAAAAATTGACAATTCCATAACATTTTGGTTAAAATCTAAGAAAAAATGTATTATACATAACCTCAGAAAATTATGACATGAAAGCTGGAATACATGTGAAATCCCATTCCAAAGTAAGTCAACAGATATAAGTTAAATTTTATACCATGTTTTGCTATGTTTGTAATTGCAGTTTTGAACATTTTTAACATCAAGTGTCATTTACAATGGAAATTTCCAAACCTTAAACATATTTTTTAAGTTTTAATTGGGTTCCTAAAATAATTTGAATGTCTAACTTCATGTACAAATTCTACTTGATGAAAGGAACCTCCCAGCCAAGTTTCACAGAAATTGGAGTTATTTTTTAGAATTGGTAATTCAAGCGATTTGTGTTTCGGAGGCTTCAGTTAACAACACAGGTGATCATAAAAGTAAAATATTTGGCTAGCCACTACAAGTTGACATAAAAAAATAGGTAAAAAATATCACAATTACCAATTTTCATGCTTTGCTTCTAAGTATTGAATTTCAGTTGTGACAAAAATTAAATTAACCCAGCAAGTCATTTTTTTTTTTTTTTTTTCTTCATGTTAACAATTGTTAAACATTTCAGAAGTAGTTTTTTTGAAAACAACAGTGTTGGGATCATCTAAGCTGTTATTTTCTTACGTATTGAATCAATGATTCTATGCGGCAGATATTGTAGATTTATCACATGATAATTTTTTCACCCATTTGTTAAGTATGGTGTTTTTTTGCATGTGAAGCCTCCGAAACAGGCTTTTTTGGGTATCAGTATATTTTTCAAACAAAAACCATAATGTCAAAAAAAATTTTTAATTTATGACATTCTGCACATATCAAGTAATAATTACAATGCAGATATCAGTATGAAACACACCAATTTAGATATGCATAGATGATAATTAATCTTATTGTTGTTTCGGAGGCTTCATTTGTTTCGGAGGCTTCAATTGTTAACGGAAAGTTTGTATTGGGTCCCATTTTCAAACGGTGATATATATCTCCACAATTTAAAAACATGTGACTTGGATCTACTTTGCTACATTTTGATAAATAGATTGGATGAGCTCTTTTATTTATATTTGCACAAGCTTGCTGAACAGTTTGTTTCGGAGACTTCAAAAAAGTTAACGGAAAAACGGCTCTTTGAAGTCAAGGTTTTATTTAAATTTTAAAAGCTTGCAAATCGACTAATTTTTGTTACCCATTTCATGAATCAAGAAGAAGTGAAGAAATAACCAAGAATTATGAACCAAAGCTACACCCACAAAGTTTGTTACCGGTAACAATTGTTAACGGAAAATGAAGCCTCCAAACGACAAATATCAAGTCCGGTTCTCAAAAATACAGGGCTGTTCACAATTAAATCTAATGTGGCAGTGTTTACTGAACATATGACTGTAGGCCTACTTTCAGGATGAGAAAAATTATCCATGAACTAACTGAAGAAAACACAGGGTTTTACAAAAATGTTACTGTTTTTTATAGTTTTTCAAAATGGCAATATTAGGCCAAATAAAAAAATAAACATGTTTCACGTCCCCTCCCGCTTCCTTTTTTGAGGTTTTTTCAAATAAATTTTTATTTTTTGAAATTCAGTTATAACTTTTCAAAAAATATGTCTAGGAAGTTGGGATGCTTTCTATAGCATTGTTAAGATACAAGAAACATTTTAGGAAGGTTTTGTGATCATTAGAGGGGGTGTAACTCTCAGAACAACAAATAAAAAAGGGCCTCCTCCTTTTTCCAGGCATTTTCCAGCGGATTGTACGCTAAAACAGCTCTAAGTATGGGTATTTACACCAATTTTGTGATAAAAAATAGAAAATAAAAAGCCCCTCTTCCTCCTTTTTTTTCGAAAACCGGACGTGAAACATGTTTTATTTTTTACTTAGCCTTAAGTACATTTAAGCCTGCTAAAACTGACAGCAGTAACTCCCAAAGCTGATTATGCTACCCAAGGTAGCTGCTAACTAGATGACTAATGTGGCCAAAAATCATGGAATTCTGTGGCTTTATTAGAACACTACGGATTAAAATGTCAAAAATCCAAAGTTACACCCTTTACCGTGAAAATGACCGTATACATGTAGAGCTGGCGTCGGCACCGTTTTTTAATGTCGCCATGTCGATATAATTAGTATACCGACTTCAACAGTGTGTCGACATAAAAAAATTCTTTAAAAAAAAACATCTTTTTTTTTTAATTTTCAAAAAATATTTTTGGCCAAAAAAGCAACTTATTGGCCCAAAATGACTTGTTATTCAAGGTTGGAAACCAGAGAAATACTGCTACCGTACTCAAGAAAAAACACAACATTATGCAATTTTTTTTTTTTTAATAGGTTACCCGCCCGAAAAATTTGCGGGTCCACGGGCACAAAATTACCCGAAAATGCCAGGCCTACCGCCTACTATAGGTGCACCTAACAAAACCGAATTTCTAACGGAATACGGTATGTTAACTACCAATTTTGCGCGCCGTACATATAGGCCATTGAAACTCAGTAGTCAATACTGAGTTTAGCGTCCCATTTTTTTCAGCTCATAATGAGGCAACTATTTCATTATTCATTATTTTCAAGGTTTCATTTAATATCAGCAGCCTTTTACCAATGCTTATGTGCTTTTGTTCATTCTATATCGCCAGTCCCAAGTTGATGTCATGGACAGCACGCATCATACGTTTATAAAAGTATAATTATCTTGCTTTTTGTTTTTCAAGTATTTAAACAAACTAAATGTATTCCGTAGTATACAAATCTTCTTCGCTCCAATTTGTACTAACCTCTCCGTATACATTTGAGGATTGGGGAAATGGGGGGATTGACTCATTTATACAATAACAATCATGCAGAACATTATGAAATAATTCTTGGCACCAATTTGTTAAAAATAGGTCTTTTATAGTATCTCCTAGTTAAATTATTTACAATACAAACAATGTCCATCTGGTAAAAATATTTTGGCTAGGTTAAGTTCTTGTCTACCCTGGTATCCCAAAGGTGTATGTATAATTGAAATAATTGGATAGAGCAAGGGTCAAAAATCTGTATATTTTTAATGCTTAAATATTTACATGAATTTTTCTAATAATTGTAAAGGCTTTGAAGGGTTCATCAAATGCATAAAAAAGGGTTTAAAAATAATTCCTAAATGTTTAACGGATCATGCGTGCGTTTAACAGTACATGCGTTTAACGTTCACATGCCTAGACTATACTCCCTAGTATCAGATAGGTCTGGCATTTTCGGTAATTTTGTACCCGGGTACCAAGCGCATTTTTCGGGCGGGTAACCGGGTACCAAATTTTCATATTAAAAATACAAAACATCTTGAAATTTTTTTTTTTTTAGGTCAACCATGAATGATCCTAGCATTTAGGTCTAGGTCCGGGACACTACAAAACCGAAAAAATAATTTTTTTTTAAATTTCGGTACCCGGCAGCAGGGTATTTCCGCCTGCAGGCATTGAGTTTTAAATGCGTGCGAGTGCGATTCGCACGCCGCCGCACGCCTGAAAATGCGCCGAGGTGCGATTTTCATGCGCCTAAAAAAAAAAAAAAAAAGTTTTTTTTTGGATTTAGAATGTCCCTGGAACTTAAGAATGTCCCTGAAAAAATTTTTAGAAATAAAAAAAAAAAAATTACAAAAGATTTAAAAATTATTAATTCATGTTCAAAATAGGCAAATTTATAATTGATGTTCACATTGCAACCTATTTATGATGTAAAGAAGCATACAAAACAAATGCCTTTGAAAATCATTCATAGATTATTATGTGAACATAAGTGACGAATGTGCCTATTTTAAACAAGAATTTATAATTTTTTAAATCTTTTGTAATTTTTTGTATTTTTATTAAATTAATTACAAATGACACTAGCAATTAGTCCAAGGTCCAGGGACATTCTAAATCCAGGGGAATATAAAATGTAAAAAAACAAAATTAAAAAATTACGGTAGATTGTGATATGAACACAATATACAACTTTGCCCTTTGTGCATACCAACTTGTAAAATAATTTTTTCTTGTTATTGTATTTTTTCAATTAACCACGAATGATACAAGCAAAGTTATCACCAAAGCTAATTTACAGCTAAAAGACATCTTTGCAGAATGCACCGTTCATTACCCCAGAGCTTAACCGTGGCCAATTAAAAAAAGTACATGTAGTCACAATATTGCTAAGTTTTAACTGAAAATGAAATCATAGTCATACACCAGTTTTGAAAAAAGCACACCTTGATTTATTTAGGTGTGCGATTTGCAGCACACCTAAGAGCACACCTCGGGTTATCCAGGCGTGCGATTTACAGCACACCTGTCACTTTGCAAAACTCAATGCCTGGCCCGGGTAATGTAATCTTGGTCGGGTACCCGCTAGCCCGCCCGAAAATGCCAGCCTCTATCAGATCGACAAATTCTGTTGCTTTATTTAAGCAATAGGCCTGGCATTTTGGGGTAATTTTGTACCCGGGTACCCGGCGCATTTTTCGGGCGGGTAAAAGAAAAAAAATTGTTGTTTGTTTTTTAATTTTTAAATTTCAAAATGCATTGAAATTCAATGCATTTTGAAATCATTAAACCAAATAAAAAAATTAACATGTTTCACGCCCTCCCGCTTCCTTTTTGAGGTTTCTTCAATTTTATTTTTATTTTTTGAAATTCAGTTATAACTAAAAAAAAAAGTCTAGGAAGTAGAGAATGCTTTATAGCCTTGCTAATATACACAAGAAACACTTTGATAAGGTTTTGAGATAGTTAGAGGGGGCCTATCTCTCAGAACAGCAAATAAAAAGAGACCTCCTCCTTTTTCCAGGCATTTTATTGTATGTACGCTAAAACAGCTCTAATTTATGGGTATTTACACTGAATTTGCGATAAAAAATAAAAAATAAAAAGCCCCCTCTTCCTCCTTTTTTTCAAAAACCCGGACGTGAAACATGTTTTTAATTTTACTTGGCCTAATAGAGTACCGGGTGTGACATGAATACAAATTATCAATTTTCATATTAAAAATACAAAACATCTTGAATTTTTTTAAAATTATGTTATGTAATCTCGGCGGGTACCGTTAGCCCGCCTCAAACCAGTTCAAATTTGTTCGACATTTGATGCACGCCTTGGACCTCTTTTTGTAATTTGCAGGCAAACGTAAATGTTAACCAGCAATTTATCCCCTCTAAAATTATTTTTCCATTCCCTTTTTTTTTGGGATTTGGTGGGGCGGTCTTATGCTGGTTTCATACTACCCTGCCGCTTGCCAGCTGAGCGGCGTGGCGCATACGCATTGCAGACAAACGGACACAATAAAGGCTTGTCATTGCCTTTTGGTTGAAACACCCTCCCTGCCATTCGCTGCACTTTTTTTTTTTTTTATCCTTTTTTTTAAATTTTATATTGTGTAATTTTTGATGTAACTTATGTGCAATATTATATTTTTTGTAATTCTGTGCCAGTGATAAAGTGTAATAAATAAAATTAAAAAATTTTAAATAAATAAATAAAAAGTGGCTTTATGTTGAGAATTACTTGGTCTTGGGTTGTCGAATTCGACACCAGACATGCAGACGTGCAGACGTAAGCTTACCTCGAGCTACTCGGTGATTCCAACGTTCAGAGAATGGTTATAAGTAGTCAAGAACTACCTCTACTAAAAGCTGATTGTCGAGAGACAAAGAATTTACGGTTTGGTTATTTATATTAGCAATTTCGCCGCTTTTCGCGTGCTTTTGCTGGATAGCCCAGGACTAAAAAGTTGGTGGAAAGTTAATCGATGTATCGACGATATCGATCCTTTTCAAGAGAATTTTTTTGTATCGAAAATTGTGTTTAAGGGCTGACATCCTGAATATTGATTTTTGTAAACAATACAACAATACGATCATGATACGATTCCCGATCCGCAAAGAACTGATGCCAGAGAAAGAAGGAAAAAACTCCTTTCTCATATCTTGATGTGAAGAATTTAACAGGGTGTTGATAATTAGTTCAATACACTATCAAGAAGGCTAACCAAAATTAAAACGACTGATCACAGGTAAGAAGAACCGGGAAAGACTTCATGGGAGGTAGTCAAGAAGAGATCGGTGACGAATTCAACAACCAGGCATATGCATGTACATGTACTAGGACTGCTAGGTTTGTAGATACATTGTTTCTGCTTCTGCTCTACTGGCTGTGGCTGGACTCGGTTAGAGTATGATGCCAGGCTTGTGCGGGGGGTGAGGGCGAGATGGCCGAGCGGTTAAGGCATTGCGCTGCCGGCCGGGAGATACGATCGACGAGGGTTCGAGCCTTGGGTTTGCCTTATGTGAAAATTCTCTTCCCTCCCGAAAAGTTCCTATATGGTCAGAAATCCTTCAATTCAGTTCAGAAATTTAATTTCAGAATTAATTGAAGAATTTCTTCTCGCTCCCATACACTGCTTTATATCACGTGCAGATATAGGTAGTGTGTGTGCTTCGTCTGTGATTCGGAAGTCACGTAAAGCTGTTGGTCCCGTGTACAGGAAGAGTCAAACCCTGTGCACGTTAAGTGTCAGAGCTATTCGAAAAGAGAAGGGGGACCATCCCCGGTTCTGATATCTGCAATCAATCCTAGGTTCCAGGATCGTGGATCACTGTGCACGTAAAGCCCGTGCGTTGATACTCAACCATTTGAGGTAAGCACGTATAAGGAAGGAAGGGGTGTGAGGATTACTGACTTAGTTGCTGCTTTAAAAGTGTTGAATGATGTTGCATTTACAATGTTCAGTTGTCAGGGCATTCCACTCAACTACAGCAGACACTAACCTTAAACATCATTTTCAGAGGCGCGGAAGTACACCAAATTGGTGTCGGGTGACCTTTGACATTCTTTTGTGGCGAGTGCATGGTCTTTCAATTCACATCGAGTGCCCTTGACAGGCTTGACTATGCTTCAGTGGTCATGAAAGAATTCAAAAGATAACCTCTGCCCCAATAATCCCAAGCTATTGTCTGAAACTGCACCTCGGAAGATGTATGGTATTAAAGAACTCAGTCCTCAAATGATAGTCATATAATGACCAAAAGATCAGTGACTGACTATCATTGAAGACTGAATGCCGCAGTCTACAACTACAGTTCTGGAGAAAAATGAGTATTTGTTGATGTCCAGGCGAGCACTGAGGGTGATGTATATGCAGTAAAATAATTTTAATAAATATTTGTACACATGTTTTTCTCCCACCACAGGGAATAAAAATGAAAAAAAAAAAAAAAGTCTATAGCAATTATAGCTGGTCATTTTCACGGTAAAGGGTGTAACTTTTGATTTTTTGGGTCAAAATTTCAAACCACTTAAATATGTTTCTGTTTACTGAAATCATGCATAGAAGCAACTTAAATTCCAGTAAAATAATGTTTCAAGGCTTAAACCTTTTGATTTCTAATAAAAAATTGACATTTCCATAACATTTTGGTTAAAATGTAAGAAAAATGTATTTTACATAACCTCAGAAAATTATGACATGAAAGCTGGAATACATGTGAAATCCCATTCCAAAGTAAGTCAACAGATATAAGTTAAATTTTATACCATGTTTTGCTATGTTTGTAATTGCAGTTTTGAACATTTTTAACATCAAGTGTCATTTACAATGGAAATTTCCCAACCTTAAACATATTTTTAAAGTTTTAATTGGGTTCCTAAAATAATTTGAATGTCTAACTTCATGTACAAATACTACTTGATGAAAGGAACCTCCCAGCCAAGTTTTACAGAAATTGGAGTTATTTTTTAGAATTGGCAATTCAAGCGATTTGTGTTTCGGAGGCTTCAGTTAACAACACAGGGGATCATAAAAGTAAAATATTTGGCTAACCACTACAAGTTGACATAAAAAAATAGGTAAAAATATCACAATTACCAATTTTCATGCTTTGCTTCTAAGTATTGAATTTCAGTTGTGACAAAAATTAAATTATCACAGCAAGTCATTTTTTTTGTTTCGAGGCTTCATGTTAACAATTGTTAAACATTGCAGAAGTAGTTTTTTGAAAACAACAGTGTTGGGATCATCTAAGCTGTTATTTTCTTGTGTATATTGAATCAATGATTCTATGCGGCAGATATTGTAGATTTATCACATGTTAATTTTTTCACCCATTTGTTAAGTATGGTGTTTTTTGCATGTGAAGCCTCCGAAACAGGCTTTTTTGGATATCAGTATATTTTTCAAACATTAACCATAATGTCAAAAATTTTTTAATTTATGACATTCTGCACATATCAAGTAATAATTACAATGCAGATATCAGTATGAAACACACCAATTTAGATATGCATAGATGATAATTAATCTTATTGTTGTTTCGGAGGCTCATTTGTTTCGGAGGCTTCAATTGTTAACGGAAAGTTTGTATTGGGTCCCATTTTCAAACGGTGATATATATCTCCACGATTTAAAAACATGTGACTTGAGGATCTACTTTGCTACATTTTGATAAATAGATTTGATGAGCTCTTTTATTTATATTTGCACAAGCTTGCTGAACAGTTTGTTTCGAGGCTTCAAAAAGTTAACGGAAAACGGCTCTTTGAAGTCAAGATTTTATAAAAATTTAAAAGCTTGCAAATCGACTAATTTTTGTTACCCATTTCAAGTTAAGATAACAACTGTTATGAATCAAGAAGAAGTGAAGAAATAACCAAGAATTATGAACCAAAGCTACACCCACAAAGTTTGTTAACAATTGTTAACGGAAAATGAAGCCTCCAAACGACAAATATCGAAGTCCGGTTCTCAAAAAATACAGGGCTGTTCACAATTAAATCTAATGTGGCAGTGTTTACTGAACATATGACTGTACTTTCAGGGTAAGAAAAATTATCCATGAACTAACTGAAGAAAACACAGGGTTTTACAAAAATGTTACTGTTTTTTATAGTTTTTCAAAATGGCAATATTAAGTACATTTAAGCCTGCTAAAACTGAATGCAGTAACTCCCAAAGCTGATTATGCTACCCAAGGTAGCTGCTAACTAGATGACTTATGGGGCCAAAAATTATGTAATTCTGTGGCTTTATTAGAACACTACGGATTAAAATGTTAAAAATCCAAAGTTACACCCTTTACCGTGAAAATGACCAGCTACAATATACCAGTACTGTATTTAAACTGGCTGAACCCCAGAAGATCCGAGGTCTAGTTTTTGTTTTCTGGATCAAATTTTTGGACAGGCAGTTTTGGTGAAAATGATGGGCATTTGTTAAATTGTAGCTTAATTATTTTTTGGGGGGCTGCTCTTTTTCTCAAAATTTTGACCTTTTTGGACTGGGGGCAGATTTTGAAAAAGTGGACTTTTGGGGTTACAGGCCTGCCCTGCTCACGGGTCCTCATCCCAGGGTCCACCCTTCATCTTCTTGAAGAATGTTAGCGGAGTGATCCAAGTGAATTTGCTTTAAAATGCCAGGAAGTTGATTTTATTTTGATTCATATTTTTCTTTCTCTTCCACAGGTTGATGGTCTCTTACTATCTTAGTCATGCGCACCGTTGGATGGAGTGGAGATGACTTCTTCTGAAATCAGAACTATTATTGTTATTTCTTTTCATCCTAAAACTATGTCATAACTTTAATAAACGTTCAATTTCAAATACATTCCTGGACTTTCATATTTAGAGAGGAACAACACAATGATATATTGACTTACAATGATATGATTAGTGATTACGGTAACAAAATGAACTTTTTGTACATAATTTGATCTAAACATGAACCTTATGAATCTTACTAAGTACATGTAGGCAACCCATGTACCAGATCTGGTCCACCGACTAATTGTGGCTGCAGTTCTGTAATGTACATTGTACAGTAAACATAACAAAACAAGGTGCATTTGGCCTTCAAACACAGATGCTTGTTGTAATGTGTGTGTGACCTGTCCAGCCCTGCAAGCAACTTAGGAGAACCCGTAGTATAAACACACTAACAACAACAAACTGAAGAAAACATGAGAACTTTGGCGCCTTTTCCCTGTTTATATTGTAAACTTGCTCTGTCGGACTTTGGCAAATGGAAGCAGCATGTTTATAGGCACAAGAAAAAATACACAAAAACTAAATACAGCAAACAGAAACGTCCCAATGTCAAAACAATCAAACGGAAATCACATCAATTTAAACATCAACAAACATTGTCTAAATCTAAAAGGTCTGCCTTGCAAGTTGCCGATGGAAACAAGTATATGTCTGTGAAGAGAAATGGTCAACGTCATAGCGTAACGTATATGGACCGTAAGGGTCAGTGTCGCAGTATAGCTTTGGATCATGGGGATTACTGTAAGAAAACAGCGATCAGAGTTGGTCCAACGGGTCCTGATGTAATAGTACTGAAGCCTTACAAGTGTGGCCATTGTGAAAAAAGTTACGCAGAAAAGAAACAACTTGAGGCACATCTTAAGGGTCATCAGTACATAAATGAAGGAAGGTATTCCTGTAGCTATTGTGGGAGGAATTTTCCGAATCCACAGTGGTTGGAAAAACACATCAGAAGCCATACGTTAGAGAAACCGTATCAATGTCAATTATGTCCGCAGCGCTTCAGGACCTTGGGCAATCTTAGCGAACACAAGAAGTGTCATACCACCAACGAGCCGCAATATGAATGTAAATATTGTCCGCGGAAATTCGTTTGGAGGAGTCACCGTCGCAAACACGTGTTAGCGCACGAGGAAAAACCGTACGGATGTGATTTGTGCTCGAGACGTTATAAGCAAAGCGAAGATCTTGAAAAACATTTGAATAATCACAAAAGAAGACAGCACGAATGTAGATATTGTGGAAAAAAAGTTATTAATAATAGTATGCTTATTAAACATTTGAAAAGTCACACGGAAGGAAAACCGTATCAGTCGCGAGTATTGCGAAACGTTGTTTATGACAAACAGCGAGGTCAAAACGCATATTAGTCTATTTCATAGTAATGAGACCCAATATCAATGTGAATTGTGTGGTGAACGTTTCCTACAGAAAACGTACCTCACAAATCACATGCTAGGACATGCCAGTGTGAAGCAACATCAGTGCGAGTTTTGTCAGAAGGATTTCGGCACAAATAGTCAACTCATAGATCACGTTAGAAGACAACACACGAAAGAAAAGCCGTGTCAGTGTGATATTTGTGGAAATTGTTTCTTTTCACAAGCGGAATTGAACATTCATATGAGAATCCACACAGGGGAGAATCCTTATCAGTGCAGATATTGTCAGAAAAAATTTCGTAACAGTTCGTCTTTTCATTCTCACGTGAGGACACACGCAGGAGAGAAGCCGTACATTTGTGAATATTGTGGGAAAGCGTATACCACGAGTTCTAACTTAAGTACTCATATGCGAATACACACAATGGAGACACCGTATCAGTGCAATTATTGTCAGAAACAGTTTCGTATTAGTTCGTCTTTCCACGCTCACGTGAGGACGCATACAGGAGAGACGCCTTATAAATGTGAACATTGTGGGAAGCGTGTCGCCAAGTAGTAGCTTAAGTAAACACAGAAAAATTCATGCCAAGCAGAATGAGGTGGTAGAAATACCAATACAATGAGTAATATAATTAAAGACATAATTAAAAAGACTAATTTGGGTCTGACGTCAGTGTCAATCAAACTCCATACGACCTTTGATTGGTTAATTTTGCCATGTATAAGGTTGATTCGTCTGGTGCCAATCGGAGAAAACGAATTGCATAATGTTGAAAATTACGTACTTCAAGGCAAAAAGGAACTTTTCTAGGCATTGTTGACATGGTGCCTTTGGGAAGAAAGATTACTAATTAAGACCTAACTTTTGAAATGGTTTGTATATTTGAAGGTGCAAAATTAACAATAAGGTGCCTGGTTTTACCGCCTCATTCAGCAACTTATCATCACAACTCTACTGTAAACAAACAGGTTTGAGATTGATATGAAATTGGATCGATTGAGCCCATATTTATTGGTCAAACTACAAGTTTTAAAATATTGGACGAGACAATCCATTATTATGTTTTGGATCCAATAATTTCAACACTTGGATTCATCAAAACATAATAATGACAGATGACGTCAGACGCAAACTAATCTTTTTAATTGTGTCTTTGATTATAACTGTGGGACCCATGAAATATGAAATAGATATCTGTACTATGTACCGGTATGTAGTGATAACCAATGGAGTTCTAGTTCAAATTTGAAAATACATGGTTCTAGGTACTTATACAGTGGTAGTGCTACATGGATTGGCAGGCAAAATTTAAAGGGGTCCACTACCAACAAATTTATTTTCATTGTATTTACTGTAAATCTTGTAAAAGGAATTCGCCAGCGAAGTGGTTACATAACTCTTTTTACCTTGGTAACTGGATCACGCACCTTTTGGAATTATTAGTACATGCTATTATAGACTTTGTGTTGCGATCATTTCGATCGTGGTACAAAACTCAAAAGCGTGATCCAGTTGACATGGTGATAATCGGATTACACGTAACACTTTGCTGGCGAATTGAAATCCAAACCGGGGGGGGGTCTTGAATCTTTTGGCTTCTCATCTGAGACAAATTCAGACAATTACCGTAAGGTATATATTTAGTGCTTGAAATAAGCCAACTTCTTAAAGGGCCATACAAGAAGTCTACCAGTGACATAGCGTGTGTCATCATTTTGGGGGCACCGACCATGATTTGGGGGAACTGGATCTGATGGGGGGGGGGGGCACAAGCTGTTTTTAGCAATTTTCCAATTGCATTTTCAAAATTTTGCAATCGATTGGGGTGCATGTGCCCTCCCCCCCCCTTTTGCCACTATGACGCTACGCCACTGCAGTCTACAGATCCTCGTCAATTTTCAAACTCAAACTATGTTACACTGGTCCACATTTTGTGACACTTCCTGTAATAAGACTTCAGACTTTCAAATCAACATAATACCTGCAGTGCAGTGGCATAGAGAACGGGGCATGTGCCCCCGAATCGATTTGAAATTTTTTTAAATCCCATAGGAAAAGTGCCAAAAAATGACTAAAATGCCCCGATCAGACCTGGTGCCCCCCCCCCCAATCATGGTCGGTGGCCCCAATGGGATTACCCATGCTACGCCACTGCTGTGAATTGGCCTTTTGTCCCGAGTACCCACCTCATTTTGTGCACACTCGTTCAATTTGCCTTGGGTTCTGATACTTGTAAATGGAATGCCAAAAAAGACTCTTAACAGGCCCATTAAAGAAGTATTTTTGGGCCTAAAGATAAATAAGGCAAATCAATTTTCTAGGTATACAGCTAGGCATGAGAATTTTCAGGTTAAAACCTGAATTCGGGGGGGGGGGGGTACCAGATCTAAGACTACGCATATTTCATATATTTTTAGGCCATTTTGGGGTGTTTTTACTCAATTTCACATGCATTTACAGGTTTTTGGGGCGCCCTCTACGGAGGCGTCCCACAATATAGGCATGAGTTTGTGAGTAGCTTCTAATTTCACTCTTACTAGATTTACTCCATAATTGTTTTGCTAAAATTATGCCCTTGCTCAGAAATAAAACCACAATATGTTTGGATTTTATTTTATTATTGTTTTCTGTTATGCACAGGATAAAATGGTGTGCGTATATTCTTTGTTGAAAACACAATATTAATGGATTTGTAAAAACACCAAATAATCCGTGACCTTTGTACCTTTGTAAGGCTTTTAAACTGGTTTAAAAACCAGTTTACCGCCTCTTAGAACCCGATAGACGGTGACCAACACCATGGACCACAATAGCCTAATCTCAATGGCATAGTCCAATAACCTCAATTAAACAATCATAGTGCAAAATTTGACCTAAGTTGCAGAGTATGAGTTTTTGTACCCAAAGTTTCAAAGTCATTCAATGAATGTACAAATGTATTGGGGTTAAACCGATGGCCTTTGTTTGTTAATTACCATAAAATCCATATAGTGGTTATTGTCAAACTACAGTTGCCAAACTTACAATATGGTGACCCAATAATATGATTTTTATTTGTGGATGAATTTTGCTGTAATCAATGGAATCAGGCGAATGATTCAATTTCAGTCCAGATTGATACCAAACACATTAAAAGTTGGTACATTTGGATAAAAATGTGATATTTTCTTTTGAAATAATGCTGGGCTTTTCTTCTTACCAACAAGAAATCATCACCACTACGTATGCATTATTTTTGTGATGACCTTCAAGATAAATTGGCTATCAGAAACAGAGATAAGGTTGTTTATTCTACCAGAAGAATTTAGGCAGATATGAAATATGTTCAAGTTTTATAATACTAGTCAACAGTCGTTATCAGGTGTTAATTCTAATGATATACATTTTGCAGACATGCTGGATCCCCGGGGCTGGATCAGGGAATAGATCCATTGTCCATAGGGGAAGTCTTATAGATAATATTATATCCTGAATTTAAATGCTATGAATGATATAATTAAGATCTTAGACATCAATATTGTCTTTTCAACAGAAACAAGAACTACCTTTAAACAAGAATTTGTCTTTAAAAAGACAAGTTCACGGATCAGGTGTATAGTACATGTGCTTTGAGCTACTTTGGTCTAACATTTAATATTCATATCTAACCTACTCTGCACTTATTCGACAATAAATAAGTGATACGAGGCTTAATAATGATACCTGCGTCTTGACTCTGCAAAACAATATTTTTTTTAAACCTCATTTTGCATTTAGTTTTTTAAGCCCCATCGGGAGCCACCTACAGGATCTCATTTTGCATTTAAGTTTTTATTGTGTTGCAAAGTAGCAAAACTTTCTTTATATATGGTGCAATTTGTGCCTGGAAAAGGCTATCCCCTCTTACAACCTATCAACAGGTCTGATTTCTATAATGAGGTGTCACCGGGTTTGCAAGAGATAATAATACCAAATGTAAACACCATGAAATTCACCACATCACGACCAAGCTCACATTGGGCGCCCCATTCCTTTTTTAAAGGAATTTTTATTCTATTAGTTTCAGGTTTTTCCATGAAAGGTCATTCTCATGCCTGTTAATACTTGGAACTCAAATAGTATACAAATACAACATGTTTTGAGGGGAAGTAGTCAAAACTACTGGTCCCTCGGTGTTGGATGATTTGACTACTTCCCGACGCGTCAGCGGAGGGAAGTAGTCAAATCATCCAACACCGAGGACCAGTAGTTTTGAATACTTCGAAATGGAACATGTTGTATTTGTTTTACTATACCTCATAAATATTTTCACTATCACGGTAAAATCGTTCAAACAAAAGTCAACAACACACCAGTCAACGTGCCGGCCAGCATGGTAAATAGGCCTAAGCTTAATATGTTGCTTTATACCTGATTTTATTGGAGGATTTTTGTTCAATTAATTTACATTTTGACGTATATTAAATAAATAGCATTTTGTTTCATAAAATGTCAAATTCGCGTGTTATTATCCATCGGTAATCTCAGCAAAATAACTGCAGCAGACGCCATTTTCACGATAAACGTGTTCGCAGAATCGCCGCTGTGTAGATAATGTTACGCCTGAAGGAACGGTTACTCATGGGTCGAGACACCGTGGTGGTAGTAGGGTGCGGAGTTTTACTACTTCTCGCGCGCCGTAATTGCACAGGCGCGGTGAAGTAGTCAAAATACCGTACTCAGACGCTGGCGTTATTAACCAATTAGATGTCTGGATTACCTAATAAATATTTATGAGGTATAGTAACACTTTCTATTTTTAGCAATTTGTTTGGGTGTAAATCGAAAACAATTTGTCCCCACAGATTTCACTTTCAACCCCCCCCCCCCCCATTGCCCCTCTCAGAAAAAAAAAATCCTGGTGCTGCCACTGTATTTTACCTGGTACAAACACATTTTGATACACAATATTATAAGATGCTTGTGTACATGTATATTATTAACATATTTTGTGAATATTTGCTCCATAAAATTCAATGAACCATGAATATGCAATCTTTTTAACTGAACTAAATCATTATAAAAAAAAATATTAAAATATATAAAATAATGTTAGTGGTTTGATGTGCACTTCACCTTTGTCCAGCACCCTTCCCAGAATCCTTTGCAGCATGATACATCACCTCATTTCATCACGTGACACTCCGATTACTTTGTAATACATTTGACAGATAGCTAAACATGAGGCGATAGTCAAGAATTAAAATTATTTTGCATGTTCCGATATGCTCTGTTCATTGAGGTACATTATCGAGCCATGTTGCATATCAGTATAGCAAATCAATTCAAAAGAATGTAATGGAAGAATGTATTATGGGAAGCATGAGATACCTTCTCTGGCCCCAACTAGTCAAATCTGTAATGTATATTTAAGAAAATAGTAAAATTTAATGTTAGTATATTGCATAAATATCATGGAAAAAAGAAATTTTAAAAGTGTACTTTTAGTATATAAAACTGATAGTAGTACATGTATAGTACATTGTATTATGGTATGGTAGTGTTGTTTTTGCAATAATTATGTACAATGTACCATACTGACGCGAGTATAGTCCCACCCCGTTTTTGGGTGAACATTTTTCAAAATTGGGGGGTGGGACTATACTCGAGTGTCCCTGGACCTAGACCTAAATGCTAGGATCATTCGTAGTTGATTTTTAAAAAAATAATAAATAAAAAGGCCTATGTGTTTTGAATAAATTTGTACTCATGTCATACTCTATTAATGATTTCAAAATACATACAAATTCAATGCATTTTTTTCAATTTTTGGCCCCTCATCCAGATGGTTGTTTGTTCCCCTGTTTGTTTCTTTCTTTGTTGCTTTGTTTGTTTGTTTGTTTGTTTGTTTGTCCAGGCGGAAGCAAATCCATTAATCCACTCTCCAGCTTAAACGCTATCACCGATCAACTTCATTATTATGTTTTAAGGGTTATTAGGAGTTAAGAAAACCTAATAATGATAATATTGGATGGCTTATTTCGCATGATACCATAACATATCGGATTCGTCATACAAATATCGAACTCGCCGCTGGCTCGTCCGATATTTTTATGACTCATCCGATATGTTATGGTATCATGCTCAGCCATCCAATATTATATCAAACTTGGTACGGAGATAGGGTATGGTGGCCTCATGTGCTGTATAGTTTTGTGTTGCATTATTTGCATATTTATGAATATTAATGAGCTCATTAGCATATTTTGCCTACATTGTCATTAATCCACTCTGCAGCACAAACGCAATCACCGATCAATTTCAAACTTGGTACGGTGATTGCAATGTATATGGTTGCCTCATTGGCTGTATTCTTTTGTGTCGCATTATTTGCATATTTATTGGTGGCCTCATGTGCTGTATTCTTTTGTGTCATGTTATGTGCATATTTATGAATATTGATGAGCTCATTTGCATATTTGGCCTACATTGTCATTAATCCACTCTGCAGCTTTAACGCAATCACCGACAACTTCAAACTTGGTACGGTGATAGGATATGGTGGCCTGATGTGCTGAATAGTTTTGTGTCATTTTATTTGCATGTTTATGAATATTAATAAGCTCATTTGCATATTTTGTCTTCATTTCCATTAATCCACTCTCCAGCTTAAACGCAATCACCGATCAACTTCAAACTTGATATTGTAATCTAGTATGTGGTGTATAGTTTTGTGGGGGCCACCTTAATTACGAACCGCGTAATTCTAGTTTTTTTTTTAATTTCTGAAATTTTTCGACAATTTGGGAGTGGGTCTTTATACTCGAAGGTGGGACTATACTCGCGTCAGTGCGGTATATACCGTGGAGCTTAATAAAAGTTTATATGGGGCTCCATGGTATATACCTAGAGGTTTATTCTCAAAATAGTCTGTCAAAAAATGCTTGCTCCTTTGTAGTGTCCAAAAAAATATTTGCCGCATCTCTTTTGAAATGCCAAAAAATATTTGTCTGGACTCAAGCCACATTTTGGGGAACCCAAAATGTAAAATGATTACCGGTAATTAAAAAAGCGCTCTCAAATCACCTGCTGCCCCCCCCAATTTCACCTTGCCAAGAAAGGCTTCTAAGACTTTCAAAACAATCTTTCCAAACAACACGCACATAATTATTGCACCACCCTTGAGTGGTAGGGTATACAAGTCATATTGTAGTTTTTTTGTACCTGCAAAATATCAGTGAAGTTGATTACAATGGTCTCACTGATGGTGATTTCGACTGCTCGGTGCCAGAAGTGGGCAAGTACAATAGCTACCCTGTGAACATTTGGCAATTTACACAGTATAATTGTACTCATCTACACATGGCAGCTATTACACTTACCCACTTTGGCACTGAGCAGTCAATTTTGTTCTCGACTCAAAATAATGAGATGGGAATGCGACCAATCTATATTAGGAAACAAAAAAATGCCACTAAGGGAGTGTTCATAAATACTTTAGTGAGGGGATTGGAAAATATGGGGGGATCAAAAAAAAAATTTTGGGTCCTAAAAAGGGGGATCAAAAAAAATTCAGTCCTTAATAGGGGGGATCAAAAAAATTTGAGGGTAAAATTCCGGGTAAAATGTACGAGAAAGCATGTACATTCCAAAAATATCAAAACAGTATTCAATTTTGTAATCTCAAGCTACAAATCAACAAAATGACAATGACAATTTGGGTGTAACACTATGACTCCAATGAGTAAATACTCCAAACAATAATTTTTAGCTAATGAGTTAATGACCATAGGGGTAGATCCTGGGGGGGGGGGGGGATATCCTCCAATATTTTGATAAGGGGGATGGTCCATACAGTCATCCCCCCAATGTTGACGCCTGTATATGGGTTTCTAACCAAAATTAACCCCATATTTGGTCATTTGCTGGATTCACTGGACTTCAAGAAATTTTCTCCAACCCCAATGTCAAAAAGAAATCTATGCCACTGTTAATATGTATATTTTTTGTTTCTTTTTTAGGACATGAAGGGGGGTATCAAATTTTTTGATGTCCGAGGTTCCAGCTTTGACCACCCCCCCCCCACCAAAGTATTTATGAACACTCCCTAACAGACAGAGTCAGACTGAATTTTAAAGTATGATCGGTCTGGGTTTTTTTCTAGAGTCAAAATCAATCAATTTTGGCAAAAAAATGGTGGCTTTTCAAGATTTTAACAAAATTTTAAAAACAAATCTACTAGAACGTGAACGCAAAATTTGGGTCGGTCAGGCCCATAAAACAGGATTGGGTAAACTTGTTTGTTTTTTGTCACCTTATATGTGACCCGGCAACACAAACGAGCCGTAAATTCCCTAAATTGTATTCTGTGTTACGATTTAAAATGTCTATGAAGGTTGTATTCATCGATAACTTAAGCTGGCCCGACATCCATCTTATTTTGATAGTCAAAAACTAATCAATAATCCTATTGTTGAAGTGGATAATAAGCTTCTACCTTAGATGGCCGGCTATAGAACTTTTAATAGCTCTGGTCTTTGTTTGCTTTTGCTAAATCCTGTTCAAGTGGTGGGTTACCAGGCATTGTATTTTGTACAGGTATGCATAACCAACAATTAACAATGAGAGAACTTTCTTAAACCTCGTTGACTTGGGGATGATTTGAAATGACCGCCAATTATGACTGTTTGATATATATTGGCAGCAATGTGGAAAAAGAGACACATGTAAAAAAACGTAAAAGCTATAATTTTGTTGAAGGAGCAAAGTTTAACAAACCATATCCCCGCTTCTGGATATCGTTTGAAGTCAAATGATATACCATTTTTAAGTTTATGATGTTTATTTTTTAAACACGAAATAAAACAAAATTGACCGGGGGAGGAATTTACGGCTCATTCGCCGTGGACAGTCACATATTAAGTAATGACTTGTAAAGAATGTTTAAATGGGCTATCTCAATTGAAATACATATGCCCCCTATGGAAGATGCTTTAATCTTCCACACAGGTACATTTGCAAGGATAGAGTTATCCATTTAAGAAATCCCATTTGAAATTTACATTCCCTGTGTAGAAGATTAAGGTCATGTCTTCCATAGGGTGTTTGTATTTCAACTAGAACAGCACAATCTTACAGTATTTTGGAGTGTTGTCTTTCATTTCTTCAATAAAGATTAACTTTTACATGATTTCTTTTGTACATTTTGTTTGTTTATAATGTGTCATGTTAATTAAATCTCATTGTTACTATAGGCTTATGTTTCGATCTTTTCATAAAAGAAAAGAGACACTGCTTGTGAGCACAAACACAGCTTAATGTTTGTAAAAACATTATAAACATGTTTTGGTTTTGGTCAAAAAATGTTTGAAATGTTGGGTTATACAAATTTATGTCATGAAAACATTTTTATGAAAAAATTACTACATCAACATTTTTTTTTAAATATCCTAATGTTATTGTAAAATGTTTTTTAACAAACTTTACCAACACTTATTATAGCATCGTTATAGAGAATGTTTAAAAAAATGTTTTCTGAATGTTATTATAAAGCATTTCATACCCTTTATATAAACCAACATTTAAGTTTTTCTGTAAGTAAAACATTTTGTGTTAGCTCTGTCTTTTGCAAAATCTTTGGGGCCAAAAAAATGTTTTGTGTGATATCATTTTAATTTACCCTGCCTTAAGTTTTTCCAACAAAAATCATGTGAGTACAGTGAATGCCATTAGTAAAGGATATACAAAGTTCAAATTGTGTAATTCAATTCCCTTTTTGTGGCGCCCTCTACGGAGGGGCCACAATATAGGCATGAAGTTGTGAACGGCTTCTAATTTCACTCTTGCTAGATTGCCTTCGCAATTGTTTTGCTAAAATTATGCCCAGCTCAGAAATAAAACCACAATTTGCTTGGATTTTATTTTATTATTGTTTTCTGATATGCACGGGATAAAATGGTGAGCGTATATTCTTTGTTTAAAATACAAAATTAGGATTTATAAAAACACCAAATAAATCCTGACCTTTGTATGCGTTCAACTAGTTTACCGTGTGCCTTAGAACCCGATAGACGGTGACATTTGACCACACACTAGGATCCACAACATGCTCATCTATCATGGGAACAGTTCTTAAACCCTAATACATTTGTACATTCATCCTTTGTACACAAACTCATACTCTGCAACTTGAGGTCAAATTTTGCACTATGATTATGTAATTGAGGTTATTGGACTATGCCATTGGGATGAGACTCTTATGGTCCATAGTGTTAAGATCAATTAACGAGCTTTCTTAAACTGATGGCTTTTGTTTGCTAATTACCATAGAATCTATATAGCGGTTACTCCATGATTGGATTAAGTAAATAACTAAATCCTGTTATCTATCCAGCAATGTTTGCTTATCTTAATTATTGTAACAAACTGTAGTGTACTAAATGGCACAAGACAGAAAAGGCAAACAGACTGAAATTTAAAGTTTTAAATTAGAGAGTTGACAGGAAGTTGTAAGAGTTAAATTGTTATGGATATATGATTGGTGTAAGCGCGAAAATGTTGAATGTCATATCAAAGTCATCCGAGGTGAATTAAGTAATGTCAATCACAAATTGTTACAGGTCATTTGAGGTGGACTAAGTTTATATTTGGATTGTCAGAACACCTTCCCCAATCAAACACATTTCTCTTGCATTTGATCATCTTCTACTCTTCCCTAGAAAAATCATTATAATACCAAATCTACACACCATGGAATTCACCATATCACGTCCAAGTTCACATTGGGCGCCACATTCCTTTTTTAAAGGAATTTTTATTATGGTGTCTGTGAATTTGTTGTAAAAAAAAGATAGATATATGGGTGATTTGCAGTGACAGGATAGGACCGGGAGTGAAATATCAAATATGTGATCTATAGTATATATTCAGTGGCATACTTCAGGAGTTTTCTGAGGGGAGGGGGTAAGTAACTTTCTCACAGGGGACAGTTGGCTCCATTTGTCCCCTGGCTACACTACTGTCATGCCCACAGTAAAAACTCAAAATAACTAACATTTTGCACAAAAGTTGTTTTTCAGCTTGGTTTGAGCATTTTTCTCGAGACTTGTCCCATCAGGCAGTGCAGGCACCAAGCGTGTGTCCCGCCGGACCAACGATTTTTGGTTCTGTCTAGGGACGACTTTTTTAAGGGATTTTTTTAAAAGGCTTTGGGCACTTCCATCCAGGCGACTCGAGGCTGACATCCTGATATCCAAACGCGTGTGATCATCAAAATTGATCAGTGCCAGATTTTGTGAGTGAAATACAGAATTTTCACCATGTCTTCGTTTAAAAAAGCTGCCAAAACAGCTCAGAAAAATCATCGTGAAAGATCTCAGGTATGTAAAATCGAGAAAGAAATATATATCAATGATGAGTCGGGAATGAATAAGAATAGAGTGTAAGCTTAACTCGGAAAGGCATGAAGGGTGTCGAATTCGGCACTCTCCTCGGTTTAATAATAATTATGTGTTACTCGAGAACTCTACAATACATGTAGCTTCGAATTTGCACACGATAGTTACGCATTCGAAGCTAGAGTGCTTTGCTATGGTTTTTCGGTGAACTTGGACAGGGGTAGTCATAGTGCCGTATATTACGCTGACTTTCGTGATTCGGCGAGGAGGATTGATTTCGACCTCCTGGTTTGTTTACAAACAGAGAGGTAGACAAAAGACCGTTCCGCTTGTCCAAACACTCAAGTATCAGAAGGATGGTCCACAATAGCGTGATTCACGTAACATGAATAGGGATTAAAAAGCTGTCACGTAGAACCATGTGCTTCTATTGTCCAATTTGCCATCAAGATTTCATATGGAAACAGTTCAGACCCAGTACACGATCATGTCAGAAATTAATATTTTGTTCTGGGTCTGATTATTCGGACTAGGGTAGTCACTGTTATCGGTTTTTCCTATAGGTAGGCATGTTCATAAAATTTTGAAATTTAATAAATTCATCTAAAATTGCTTTCATTCAAAAGAGAATCATTTAACTTAAAAAATGAGGGGTCAATCATGTATGTAGGCCTATAATTGGCAATGTTATGAGGAAAAGTATGCTCGCCTGAATGTCCCAAAATGGGCCAAATTGTGTGTCCCAGCATTATCAATGGCTTCCTATGTCATAACATGTGTGTATGTATTTTATGGCTAAATTTTTGAGCACGAAGGGCCATTTTACAAAACTTTCGCAAATGTTTCATGAAATGTGGCTTTCATTACTTGATAGTATTAAATATTATTCAAATGCAGATTTTCTAAAAATCATGCTACATTGGAGTTTTGAGGGTCAAAATCCATATTTTCTTCATTTTCCTATTGGATTACACAGTTAAGACAGGATCTTGGTGCACAAGTAAGCTTAATGAAGCCCGCCCTCACATGTTCAAAATGTGATCATGTCTACTATAGGTATAGCCGTGCACTCAATGCGGACTCCCTAAAGTCCTAGTGAGTAGATTTTCTTGGAATATTTGGCCTATTTACCTTCAAATGTGATCCCTACATGTACTTTGATTCCAGTAGAATATGCAGCGTAGTAAAAAGAAATTTTTGGCGCTTCTGATCGTCACGATGAAACAATTTTCAGGACAAAATCCCTTGTGCCGTTCTCCGTCGCATTTGTTTAGACGCCGTCGGTAAGAATTACGTAAGATGAGAGGAACTTCCGGTGTACTTAATTTATGGGAATGTTCTATTATGCGTAGGGGAGACAGATTTATATTGTTGTGTTTCGCAAAGATGGCTTATTTTTTAATGTGCTATGTGCATATGTATATATAAAGAAATACAGAACTGTATAAATTATTCTTAAAGGAATCTGACAACACTTTATATCTCTGAAATGTGTATATCTGTTTTGTATTTTTCCCCTATGGTTACGATATCGTTGATGCTGGCATATCCGCATATGCTATCCATGATGCTATTTTCGTGACACAAGTATGTCAACAATGACATGAATTAGCCAAGTGACTTGCAATCTAGGAGATATAGAAATAGTAATGATAAAAGATTTTATTTAATTATAATAATATTATTGATATTTTTGGTGGTACACTGATTAATAATGATATTGGTGTGTTTTCGATATGTGAAAATTAGGTGGCCATCAATTTTAGCGTTTATATTTTCACGCGTGACCTTGTTGTTAATCTAATTACCAGTCGCTCAAATCTGTACTTATTGCTGGCATTTTGGGCTTATTTATTGTTGCATTTGGCAACCCTGGATATTCCTTATTGTTGTCTCACTCCCTATGCCACCCACTGAATTATGAAGTGTTGCTAGTTTATCTCACCATTTTGAGCGCTGACCTCAATGCTTACCAATTAGTGCGACTGGTAAATGCAGGCTACAGCGCATGCGCAATAGCATTTGTTACATTTCACTGATTTCAGTTCGTGATCATTTTTGTGGGGCATGGTGAGAGAGACGGCGTCAGAAATCATCTTTATTCGCGAAATTCAAATGATATTATGCGTTTCAAGAAGTAGGTAAGAATACCTCCAATGGTTAGATCCCAGTATGAGTACAGTTATATATGCATAGTCCAAATTTCAAAGAAATTTTTTTTATTTTTATAGCGGCGCAAAGTCTAAAAGCGTATTTCTCCATAGAGATAGCGTGTAAATCAAATTTACACACAAAATGGGAAATACGAGGCTCTGATGGACATAGGAACGGCGTCCATGAGCCTCAGCGAGTCTAGACAGGGGTGCATTTTTTTGCACCGGAGCCGGAGGTTATTTGTGACCATCCATCTCAAACCGCTCGTAAAGTCGGCAAATTGTATTTCGAGTTACAGTCCAAAATGTGCATAAAGCTTGTATTCATAATGTACCTAATAATTGTCCTACAAGTTCCTCATTTCAGTCCAGTCAAATACCAATCTTTAATCCTATTGTTGAAGAGGTTAATAAGCTTATACTTATAGTAAACAGCTTTAGTCTTTGTTTGCTTTGGCTAAATCCTGTTCAAGTGGTGAGTTAACCAACAATTAACAATGAGAGGACATTCCTGAACCTCGTTGACTTGGGGATGATTTGAAGTGAATGCATGGAAATTAAGATAGCCACCTACAATGCATGGAAATTAAGATAGCCACCTACAATGTTAAAAATGTCAATGCCAACCTCCTAGCCATTCAGAAGACTCTTGATTTTGTTGATGTGCTTGCAGTACAAGAACATTGGCTTTTCAACTTCGAGCAGTGCAAACTTGACCAGATTAATAAGGCTTTCAACTATTCTGCAAAGTCTGTGGATGATGACAACCCTCTTAGCCCCTTTCAACGTCCTAGAGGATATGGTGGTGTCGCCCTCTTCTGGCGAAAGGAACTTGATGAGAGAATCAAGATACTCCCAGATGGAGGTAACAGGATCGCTGTATAGAAATCAACACCGCATTATAAAGTTATGCATTGTCAATGTGTACATGCCTTCCAGAGGCCTTCCTGAAGCTGAAGTGGAATTCTACGATGTCCTTGATGAAATCAATGAAATCATGGAGAAATATGATACTTCTCATAACATCATCTTGTTGGGTGATTTTAATGCCTCATTAAATCGTAAGAATCCCCTTGCCAGAGACAAAGCGTTCAAGACCTTCTGCAGTGGAAAAGAGATCTCTACTGATGTTCCAGAGGTAATTACCTTCTACCATAGTAATGGCAGAGATGTCTCCCAGATTGATTACATCCTGACTACCAAGAAATTCGAGAAGGATGTTAAAACACCTGAAGAGACTTCACACCCTGATATATTAACTCAAAACGTATCTGACCATGTACCTGTCTTCGGGACAATCTCGCTACCAAGCAAGAGGGAGAACAGGAGGAACAAAAGTAACTCCCCTATTAAAAGCCACCAAAATCCCAAAGTTGACTGGAGCAAGCTAGACAGATACAAATATAACAGGCTTCTTGACGAGCGGATCAATCCTGGTGTAATTGATAGCAACAAAGATCTGGATAAGGTCATCAATGACCTCACTACTCTGATGTTAACAACTTCCAAGGAATGTCTCTTGAAACCTGAGAGGAAGGCCAAAAGGTCTAACAGGGGGCTTGATATTTGGAACCCAACAATTAGCAAACTGGTGAAAGTCAATAAGGCTGCATACTTCAATTGGAAAGAAGCCGGCAGACCTAATGATCTTCAGCATCCCGCAAATATCAAGAGGAAAAGTTCCAAAAGGAACCTTAGATCTGCAATTAGAAGATCAGTAAGAGATATTAATGACCAGAAGCTTACTGAGATCAGCGAAGCACACAGCAATGACACCAAGCTCTTTCACAAGCTTATCAAAGCTCAACGGTCTGAAACAACCAACTTTACTGATGTGCTGATTGCGGACGACAAGAAGCTGATAGACCCAAGTGAGATTTGTAACGGTTTCAAAGACCATTTCAGTAGACTGGCTGATAAAAGCAGTGAGTCAGCGTCTATGGACTACCCAAGTGGCGGCTTAGGCTTCCGAAACCCAATTATTGAGAAACTCTGTCATGCTAATACAAATAACATCATTCCAGTCACCAGTGACGAGACCAAGAAACTCATCTCTTCCTTCAAAAATGGGAAAGCCCAGGATCCCCACAACCTCAGCGCTGAACATCTGAAATATGCTGGTGAAAACACTCTGCATCTGCTGACTGATATCGTCAACTACATGATGGCTACCTCATACATTCCGGATGCACTGATGAAGGGAATCCTTACTCCAATCCTTAAAAAGAAGAAAGACAAGACCTGTCCTGACAACTACAGCGTGTATGACTGTGACCTCCGTGCTAGGAACGCTTCTTGAGAAAGCCTGGCTCCTGAAAGCAGACCCAATTTTATCTAATATGCAGAATCCAATGCAAAGAGTATTTACGAAATGTACCTCACCCTCCAATGCAGCCTTACTTGTTACAGAATCTATCAATGAAGCTTCTGAAAACAAGAAGCCCATCTATGTAACCTTGCTTGACGTCAGCAAAGCCTTTGATGTAGTGAATCACGCCATCCTGTTTGACTTAACTATATCGAGCTGGCATAGAGGGTGACCTCTGGCTTGTCTTCAAACAGCTGTATCACAACCCAGTACTGCTATCAAATGGAATGGCTTCCTCTCTGAAGAATTCACAGTAAAGCAAGGAGTCCGACAAGGTGGAGTTACCTCAGCACCCATCTACAAAGCGTACACAAATAGACTTCTTGATCAACTTAGTGGCCACCACACCGGTCATCGCATTGGTACAATTAATGTCCCAGCTCCAACATGCGCTGACGACATGGCTATCTTATCAAACACCCAAGTGGAAACCCAACTAGCTCTCAATATAGTTGAGAACTATTCCATCAACCACAAATATAAAATCAACGCTTCAAAAAGTGCCACAATTCCGTACCAGTCTTCTGTTCACACAGCATTGACTATAGCAAATGAAGAAATGCCATATTGTGAGGAAGCTGTCCACCTGGGTATATCTAGGAAAGCCAACAACTCTCTCGATACTGATGAACGAATACAACGTGCGAGAAGAGCTGCATATGCGCTAATGGGTGCAGGTCTACATGGGAGAAATGGCCTCCCACCTCACATTGCTTTTCACATTTGGACCACCTATGTACTGCCTAGAATGCTTTATGGCATTGAAGCAACCACATTCAAGCGTGCGACATTGATAAGATGGAGAAGTTTCAAAGGAAAATTCTCCGTCAACTTCAATTTCTTCCTTCATCGCCTGCACCAGCCAATGCTGCAGTTTATGGTCTCCTTGGTGCCAAGCCTGTTGAAGCCCAGATTGATTCTGCAATCATATCTCTCTTTGGTAGTATCTCACGTGATACGGATAGTGCCGAACACGAATAGCAATCAGACAGCTGGCTGTTAAGCCCTTCAAGAGCAATTCCTGGTTTATGAAAGTCAGAGAAGTCCTCAACAAGTACAACCTTCCTTCCATCTTTGATGTTATCAGCAACCCACCCTCGAAAGTGGAGTGGAAGACAGCTGTTGACAAGGCAATCAAGAGTTATTGGAATGAAGAGCTGATTAATGATGCTAAAATTAAATCTTCCTTAAAGCATCTCAACACGTCTAATCTCCAGATAGGACGACCTCATCAAGTATGGGCATCCTTACCAACTAACCCAAGAGATGTTGAGAGAGCCAGCATCAAAGCAAGACTACTTACTGACACCTATGTTCTACAAAGCAACCGTGCAAAATTCAACCAGCATAAAGTTGAAGGTACATGTCTGCTGTGTAAGTCAGAAGAGGAAACTAAACATCATTTTCTGCTGACCTGTGAAGAACTAGAACAACCAAGAAAGTTCTACGCCGAAGGCTTGAGAGATTTCTCTCGAGAACTATCCTGAGTGCAAGGTGAATGAAATTATGCGCAACAGGAAGCTGATTCTTCAACTACTACTAGATTCTTCACACTCAGATATAGCTGTCCACATATGCTTGACACCTGATTCTACAGCTGAAATCGAAGCCATCACAAGGAGCTGGTGCTACGCTTTACATGTCCACCGGAGTGCTCTGATTGCTAGGATTTCTACAACATAGCCTGTTGTTGTGGTCTGAAACCACATTTTAATAGTTTCTTGGCCTCATTTGTGTGTCCGCATCCCTCTTGTTTTTATATAATCATGGACTGTAGAAACAAAATAGCTACAGTCCATGCTTTATTAATTGACATGTTCGGCACTTCTCGCATTAGCCGACATTGCGGATATGTATTTAATAATGCTGTTGCAGCTATTTTTCATTGTATATTTTTTGATTAATTGTTTTTTGTATCTGAAGTGGCACAATTTGTATTTTAGCCACCTTATGTATTTGTGCTAGTTGCAAGGTCTAAGCCAGTGTTAAATACCTGCTATTGCCAGAACCTAATATATTTGTGCATCACCTACATGCATGCATTACATTTAAAACTCATAACTTCTCAACATCAGCTCAAATGCTATTTTGAACTCACACCATAATCTAGTACCTGAGCATGTACATAATACATATAGCTTGGCTTGCTTTGAGTGTTTTATATTCTATTGTGACAGTGTGGTGTTTTCGTCTGTGGAGTTACCAGTGACATTCACGCATAAAGCGGTGCACCTGAAACAAGAGGTGGGAAGTCCAGAATTGATTGAGTGACCGCCAATTATGACCATTTGATATTTAATACCAGCAATGTAGAAAAGAGATATATTAGTAGCACCAAAATGTACCTTTTTACTGAAGTAGCAAAGTTTAACAAGCCATAACCCCGCTTCTGGATATTGTTTGAAGTTAAATGATATATCATTGTAAAGCTTATGATATATATTTTCTAAATACGCAAGAAAACAGAATTGACCAGGGGCCGACTTTACGAGCGTTTCGATGTGGATGGTCACATTTATTCTGTTTAGGCCATATAAAAAAATAAATTAGCTTTCGCATCCACCTGGTTTTTGAAAAGTGAGGCGGAGGGAGGGTTTTTTGGTTTTTTTCCTTTCAAGTTGAATCATGTCTTTTTCGGATGATAGCCAAAATATTATATTTATAGTAAAGGTTTTTTTTTATGAACGAACTACGAACAAAACACAGCAATAATCATACACCTAGCTGCTGAGTTCTGTCCTCAAAAGAATACGGCCAGCGGCCTTACTTTCCGCTTCTTTTGCTCAATACATTTATCGGTATAGGCCTACTACAAAATACTAATACTGCAAATCATTGATAGGCCTACATCTAAATACATTTTAAGTTCTCAGCCTGAACCAGTCATCACTTAGTGCTAATTGTTTAATTCTATGCATGCGGACTGCCGGCACTTTGATTTATGTTTGTTTTCGTATTTTTCAGTGTTTTATCGTACTTTTAGAAACAAAATAAAAAATAAAAATAAATCCATGTGGGGCCCAAAACCCAGGCGGGCGGTGGACGCGAAACGAATAATTAATTTTATGTGGCCTTATAATTATGTTCAAATTTGGATGAAAGTTACCAAAGCCTCCGTAATTATCGGTATGTCGATGAGTCAACTGTATCTTTTGAGCAAGATTTGCCTATTTTGGGCAGTCTAAAATTTTGCTGAAGTGTAATTTTAGCAACAGTTTTTATGCAATCAATTACATGTCGTGTTTACTTCTGAACTTCCATTGTGCTTGCTTTACACAGTGATGGTGTCATCACTGTCATGCTTAAAGGGAGACACTGCTGCAGTGTCGGGGGAGCTGAAAATTACCTTTGCCAACACCTGCAACCCCGGTTGCAAAGAATCAGTGATGTTTCTGGTGTTGGATTTCCCTTTGGGTGCTCCCAGGAGGATACATGTTTAGTGCTGAATATTGTATAAAGAGTATAGGAAGTGTTTCATGGCTTTGATAGGTTAGGGTTAATACTGGTCTCTCAAGAGCACCTTGTGAGTTATGTGCGGCTGGACTTGTTCCTTAAACTGCTGGAGAACAGTGCGGTTAGACCATGTGTTGTATTCTGGTAGGTTTAGTCTTAGTTCCAAGGTGTTCTGCCATGTCTCACTTTACTATAGCCTTTATCCATTCAGTGTCCATTCAGTATCCTTCATCTAATCCAGCTATGGTTCAAATAGTTTGGAACCACCTATTCCAATGGCGGATGAAGAGTACAACTCTCAACGGCTAAAGAGCGGATGAGAATGATTATGTCATTCCAACGGTCAACAGGATGGTGTTGAACATGTCACCATAGGTCAAATAACTTCCCTGGCCAACGTGTTCCGGGCCAGGGCGTGCCACTATAAATATGTGGATTTCGGCTGCTGTTGCCTCCGAAATATGCTGTTCAGGGCTGATCACCCGCTCAGTTGCCAGACACGGACTAAAATAAGTCTGGCAAACTAATGATTACTGAAAACTACAAACAAATATCCAAATACTAGATCGAAGGTAGCTGGGCAGACGTCTTCTTCTGACTCTATGACGGGCCAGCGGGAACCTGGCACACCATCACAGACTGTTGGTCCCGATATGTCTCGTCTACCTACCTCCAAACCACTTGTAGTATCCACCTACAATGTGCGTACACTACACCAACAAGGAAAAACCCATCAACTATTTACGGGTTGTAGCGATGCAGGCGTCGACATTGTCGGTGTGCAAGAGCACCGTCTTATTACATCATCCCCCACTGACGAGTTATGGTCAGACGACAAGAACTGGGTACTTATTTACAGTTCTGCCACAGACCAGAGGCAGGGAGGTGTTGGACTTCTAATGTCAAGGCACATCCATAGGTGTCTTCAGAGCGTGCAGACCATCAATCAAAGAATACTAACAGCTTCATTTAATGGGAACCCCCAGCTTACGGTTACAATTATTTATGCCCCAACTGAATCAGCAACCTCAGGAGAAAAGGACAGTTTCTATAATCCACTAGAAGACCATCTTGAAAAGGTGAAGAGGCACAACATCCACCTCGTCATTGGTGATTTCAATGCCAGAATTGGCCAAGATAGCCATGTATCTCATCCAGCTGTGGTTGGTCCTCATTGTTTTTACGACACAACAAATGACAATGGAGAGAGACTAGTGAATTTATGCCAGGAATTCAAGCTCCGTCCTTCACAACCAAGATTTCCCCAACCCAAAAGTCGTCTCTGGACATGGATGCACCCAACGGGCTCGAAACACCAACTGGACCACATCCTTGTCAACAGCAAGTGGGTTAATTCCCTGCGCAATTGCAGAGCTTATAACTCTGTAGAGCTGACCATCGAATACTCAGCATACGACTGCACACCAGTCTCCGAACCACCAAAGGTAAACCTTGTAAGAGGCCTAAGTATAACTGGAAGAAGCTGCTTCATGCTCCTACTAAGAACCGTTTCAGATTGAACTTTCAAACAGATTCCAGGTCCTCCAGTGTGATGACAACGACCAGTCACCAATTTCTGAGAGGTATGAAATGTTTGAGAAAGTAGTCGAAGAAGTCATGGAAGAGGTTGTTGGAAAATGTAGCCCTTGTGGAATGCCAAGCTGGGTGACAGACAAGACCCTCAAGTTAAGATCAGAAAGAGATGCAGCCAAGAAGAGATATCTACTTGTTAGAACTCACCATGCCAGAGAAGTGTGGAGAAAGCTCAACACCCAGCTCAATGAGTCGTATAGGGCTGATGAACTTGCCTCTATACACAGGCAGATGGAAGACCTGCAAGTAACAAACAAACAAAGCTGCTGGACTGGACTGTGCGATTACCGCTGAGGCACTCCAGGGTGGTGGTGAAGCTATGGTAGACATCATCCATAAATTCTGCGTAGAAGTTTTTACAAAGCTTACGCCACCAGAACAGTGGATTACCAATGTTATTGTTCCCCTTCCAAAGAAAGGAGACCTCAGCCTCATGAACAACTATAGAGGAATCACACTGATGTCAGTTGCAGCTAAGGTGTACAATAGGATCCTACTGAATAGAATTAGGGACCATGTTGATCCTGTAATAAGAAGTAACCAGGCCGGATTTAGACCAGGCAGAAGCTGTGCACAGCAAACGCATATCCTCCGTGAGAATCATGGAGGCTTTCCATAGTTACCAACTTCCACTAACTATAACATTCATTGACTTCAAGAAAGCCTTTGATTCAATCAACAGGAAGATGATGTTCTCTGTTTTGCGGCACTATGGTATCCCTGAGAGCATCGTAAAGGCAATACGTGTACTGTATACTAATTCGCAAAGTGCCGTATTGGTAGATGGCAACATCTCGGATCCCTTCCTTGTGACTACTGGAGTATTGCAGGGGGATGTTCTGGCCCCATTCCTATTCATTGTTCTAATCGACTATTTGATGACGATGGCTACCGAGGGAATAACAGCGGTGTTGAAACACACCGCGTCGCTCCAGGCGTTATCCTGCCAAGGTTTTGAACGACTTGGATTTCGCTGATGATATTGCCTTGCTTGAATCTTCCATCCCGCTGGCACAGGCACAGCTGACCAGAACAGCGGCTGCAGCAGAAAGCCTAGGTCTCATCATCAGTGTTCCCAAAACTGAGTACATGACCATCAACTGCAATCCTCAGCCACCACTCCAAGTATACGGAGAACCCATCAAGTATGTCACTGATTTTAAATATCTTGGTTCCATGATGGGCTCTAGCACCAGTGACCTCTCCCGACGGAAGGCGCTTGCTTGGTATGCATTTTGGAAACTGGAGCATCTGTGGAGAAGTCCAACAATCACTGTTGCAACAAAAGTCAAGCTGTTTAACACCACTTGTGTTACAGTATTGCTCTATGGCTGTGAGTCCTGGGTGATATCTACTGATATGGAAAATAAGATCAACGCTTTTGGTACATCATGTTACAGAATAATGCTGAACATCAAGCGCACCGACCATGTTAGTAATGAAAGGGTCTATACCATCACCAACACTGTGCCTCTTATCAACTCTGTCAGATCACGACAACTACGATTCCTGGGACATATCCTGAGGATGCAGGAAGATGATCCATGCAGAAGATATGCTCTCTACACCCCATTACATGGTAAAAGAAGACCTGGAAGGCAAAGAACATCCTACTTTATGTGCAAAAACTGTGACACAACTTTTTACTGCCAGATGCCATTGCCACTTTGGCTTCAGATCGTAGTACATGGAGAAACTTTGTAGTCGCCTGCTTCGCAGCCGAATGAAATGAAAATGAAATGATGGTGTCATGCTTCAGCGAATCTGCAAATACATTTTGAATGCTACGGGCGGTCTCTAACCTAGAATGTGAAGCTATCGGTGAACAAATTCTTGGCTAGATTTCTCGAGCAAATTATGTGATGTGCCATGTCAAAAGGAGACTAGTTCGCAACGCAAACTTAGAAAAACGGGCAAACAGACACATCATTTATCGGTATGACATCTTCGTTATTGGTGACGCCCTATCTAAGTTTGCACTGAAGTGCCATCTCAGTTTTGGTGCTCCGACTTGGATCATGTGCTAATGAATTTTTATTTATTCTGGATAAAATAATGGAGTATTTATTACAATTTCAAGCATAGAAGTTTAGGTACGGTAAGAAGTACAAGAGCTCTGTGTAATTAATATTATGACAAACATGCAACTATTTAAGCTACAGGAGCCTTGTATTTTTTAGTGCAAACTCTAATTGAAACCATGCAATTGCGTTGCACTAGCTTTTTGTATACCGGTACACTTCGTCCCATACCGTTGTGCAGAGCTACTTCGGTATGGGTTCCTCGTACTAAAAAGGAGACACTTTTGGGCAGGATCGTAAAATCGGTAAATGGAGAAATAGCCAAAAATCTGCCCAGGAGTGATTTTGTTCACAATTTGGGTTTGTTGCGAATTTGTGATGAAATCAATTGTTAATGTTTAAAATATATCATGATATTGTCTGATACTAGTTTCAGACTGGCATCTTGTATTTTTTGAGACATTTTTCCCGACATTTTTCAAGGTAATTCCGACTCTCAATATTGTCAATAGTAATTTTAAATCCAATGTCTCAATTTCCAATTTTATAATACCATAACTTACGAACTCAATATCTTCGCTTAGGAATGTCCGATTGGGAAAATGGTGTTGTGGAGCAAAATATCTCTATATTTAGGCCCATATGTAAAAACCTCAAAATTGATATTACCTGCCCAAAAGTGTCTCCTTTTGACATGGAGACATGTCAAATGCTTCTAACTTCTAAGATGATTTTTATTATTATTAGCCTAGCCCTCAACAGTCATCAGAGGGTGATCACTGATCAGTCATCCTCTTGACCCTACATGTAAGCTGTGGCATGGTGCAATAATTATGTGTACCCCTGGGTGGTGAATTATAGGGGGAAAAAGATTTTTTGGCAGGCCAAAAAGGGGGGTAAGCATTTTTGGCAGGTCAAAAGAGGGGGGTCAAGCAATTTTTGGCAGGTCGAAAGGGGGCGGAGGGCAGGGCAAGCAATTTTTGGCACATATATTTTGGGCACCATTTCTATATATTATGCCCCAAAATAAAAAGGTGTAGGAATTTGAAAACATAGGAACACATTTAAATATAATGCAAAATTCTGTGCTCGCTGGGCTTGCATTAGGCCCATGAAAGTCGATTCCGAGTTTATCGTCCCTTTTTTTTCCCAGGTTGGTGAGGTGACTTTTTCATTTTTCATTATTTCATCAGATTTCATTATTGACCTAAAGTGCGTGTTGATTTAAAGCCACACTCATACATGTTATTTATAAACATGTTTTTATATGGGTAGGGACTAGAAAAGTTAGAAAAGAGCCTGGTTTTGATTCCAAGTTATAAATTTATATGTTTTACAAACAAAAATATATGTTTCCAATTACTAAAACTGGTGAAAACACTGATACTATGAAAATAATGAATTATTTTGGCATTTTTGACAATTTGACGCGGTGTTTTTGGTGTCCAAAAAGTGACGCTGGCGGGGACGATAAACTCGAATCGACTTTCACGCTACTTTATATGATAAGACAATTTAAGGGTTTTTTTTTAGAATTCACCACTTCGGGGTAACACATAATTATTGCACAACCTCTTTAGAAGCATTGATGCACACCAAAAGATCAGTTCCCAGCTCAGTCTGCATTTGTCATTTATTGTAATTTCATTTGATGCATCGCTATCTGGCCAGCAGACTACAGTCGCTATGAAATGTGGTCAGAGAAAGGTGCAAAAACTCAATCAATTTGCATAGTTTTCTTGGTATGTGATGGCCATTTTTAATAATTTATGTTAAATATGAGGTCATGCTGATGCAATTGATGGTTCATGGTGCATGACGCCATTTCCTCCAGAAAATTATTGATAGTAAATTTACGGTACCGAAAATCGACAGCCCTGGTAACGCTATGAATGAGATGGTTTTTTTGCGAGTCCAACCATACTTGATCAGAAGCTGCCAATTACTAATGAGGTTGTTGCACAGACGCAGTATGATTGTACTGCCAGCAATGCATCAAAATCAGTGGCATATATTTCTTTTTGAAAGGGGGGGGGCAAACTCCCGCAAAGGGTTTTGGCACTTCAAAGGGGGGGCAAAGATTTTTTGCACGGCCAAAGGGGGTCAAGCAATTTTGGCAGACCACTTTGAGAATTTCACGACTCCGGGGTAACACATAATTATTGCACAACCCCTAAGCATTGATGCACACCAAAAGATCAGTGCCCAGCTCAGTCTGCATATATAAATTTGTCATTTATTGTAGTTTCATTTGATGCATGGAAATGCTATGAATGAATTTTTTTTGCGAGTCCAACCATACTTGATCAGAAGCTGCCAATGATTAATGAGGTTGTTGCACAGACGCAGTATGATTGTACTGCCAGCAATGCATCAAAATCAGTGGGGATGGGGTTGGAAAATATTTCTTGAAGTATAGTAAATCCATCACCTTTTGGCGACAGAGTAAGTTTATGGTACAAATGCGTGTGAAAAAAATTGCCATATTGAAGCTAAACTGATGAAATATTAATATTGTGCAAAAGTGGAATAAATTCGTGCGAAGCACAGAAAAACTTGCAATTTTGGGGCTAAAATGGCCAAATATGAGGTTAATTTGGTCAGAAACCTATACACAGATGTCAACATTGGGGGATGATTGTATGGGGCCATGCGTTTTGAGTTGGGCCGGTAATGCGTTACATGTTTTCGCGAGATGAAAATTGCATGTTTGTCGTTTAGATATGAATATCTTTAACATATTATACCCAACATATATAAAAGTATACATTTTCTGGCTGCAAATGAACCAAGGAATCCAAAAATGCACTTTAAAATGACATAGGGTGTAACACTAAGGAGTTATGAAACTGAAAATACCAAATATTTTAGGGAAAAAATGTAAAATTTGACAAGTTCAAAAAAAAAGGTAGCTTCACCCCACATATTTAAAAGTTCCATATTTGAATTCCTCTCAGTCAGAGCTTTAATTTCATATATAACATCATAGGGTTCAATAAAATTAAAATGATTTTGCGCCAGCCTCTTCCAAGGCATATTTTCCCATTGACTTCAATGTGTAACCCGAACAGAAAATAAAATATGCAAAATTGCTTCTCAAAGCAAATTAAATTACCTGGAATAAGATTGTATGGTGTTATAGTATGCAGTTTAAAGTGAATTGTAAAATTGTGAAAAAAGAAATGGACCTCTAGCATCATATGACCCCTGGGGGTCACTTTTATTAAATTTGCTCCTCCTGATCCTCCTCCTCCTGATCCTCCTCCACCCCGCACATTATGCTAATTAGATGCAAATTATTCAAATGTTAATAACTTCTTACAACTTTTTTAAGGTTTACTGTATTGATCTCATCACAAGCTTTAATTTGACACCATATTTAACTACATAGGCTGCATATTAACTGAGAAAATTAAAAATATGAACCCTAAAATGTCGCGCGCATGTAACATCTCCACCTATTTACTGGCCCAACTCAAAACGCATGGCCATGGACCATCCCCCCAGGCAAAATATTGGGGGATTTATCCCCCCCATCCCCCGTGGCTCTACGCCTATGATCAAAATCAAATTATGATAATGTATGTTTGCAGACTGAGAGTGGCACTGATCTTTCTACATGTATGTGTACCAGTACTGTTAAAGCCTCAAAAGTGCCAGGGTTAACAGGTTGTTGCTGCAGGTGGAAAAAATGCGGTCTTAACCGCTTGGCAAGTGATTTATAGTTCAGTTTTTTCATCTCAAAACAAATTATTAAGACACAACAATACTAGTAATTTCCTGAGTGTAACAAGGCCAAATTTTGTTATATAATTATAATATGTTACAACATATTATGAAAATTAAAGGTATGCATTTTCATTGCTTAAGTGCATTTAACCGAAATGTGGCATATTTATATCAAATTCAAAACTTTTTCATTAAAAGTTGTGTGCTACTGTTTATGAGCTTTCTGTGTTATTTTTTAATGTTTGAGTGACTATGTGAGTTTTTGCCAGTTTTGCCAGTTTAAACCGGGCAAAAACAGGTTTTTGGTAGTTTTTGCCACTTATTACTAAACATGAGTTCAAATAGTGTTGGCTATTGCCTAATTCCATTTGAAATTGATACTCCCCCTGATGTGGAAGATATTTCTAAAACTTTCCACAGGGGGAGTATGGACATTAAATGGATATTTCTGAGTACCCTCAGAATTAGTTGAAACAATGTGCTGTACGTGATAGAAGTTTACAAGTTTGTTGTTTGATGGCAAATTCCACTAGAGCTTTATTTACAATGTGTAATTTTTCTTGTTTTTGCAGCTTTCATCTCGCAGTCATCTGGGATTGTTGGAGAAGAAGAAAGATTACCGACTCAGAGCAAAGTAAGCCCCCCCCCCCACCATGGTCGAAGGCAGCATAAAACCTGACTCATTTAATTAGTAACTTATCATCATGTGTTCCTACTTCCTCACTTGAAAAGAAGGGAATTGGATCCTTGTTTTTATTTTATATCAAAATGTCTTTGAGAGGACTTACTTGTTTTTTTAACTTTGTATCTATTAAAAAGAACTTTACTAGATGAGAGGAAGAAACAACCTTTAAACGTAGAAACGGTTAGGAAATAAAAGTATAATTTATATTTGAAAAACACACTGAAAGACATGGGCACTTATAAATTTATAACAAATCAGGTGGTGGTTGGATGGGCCTAGTATCTTGGTAACCAGTTCCAGCAGTATGGTTCACCAGCAAATTTGTAATCGCCATTAATTATAATTTGTATTGTCACACTACCATTTGTAAAGTTTCCCTTTGCATGGTGGCAGCCCTCGAATTAACCCACGGCACCCATGGCATTTTGCTGTGGGTGCCCATCCCCACTGCCGTAATGCCCTCAAAATATGCCCATTACCCAAGGCAGTCACTTGCCAAGCCCTCTAATGAAGTTGCTGTTGGTGTTTGTGTGTGTTTTCTTCACTTTTGAGAAATTGCCTTGGTGCCCTTCTCAAATTTTCAACAGTTGCCATGATGCCCTCTTGGAATATTACAAACTGCTGTGCTGCCTTGCCTTTTCAGTGAAAATACAAGGCAATTATCAACTTGCCCTAAAAAAGTTACTGTGCCCCTTCAGGTCCTTAATTCAAAGGCTGCATGGTGGAGGCTCTTGGCAATTTCCCAGGTTCCTGTTGGTATTTTAGCCAGGAAAGCTGCCTTTCTCAAAATGTTTGGTTTTGAACTTTTTCAACATCATACACCCCTGATTATACATTTGTAAAAAATATACCCCTGGTTTAACACTTGCTTGTGTTTTCTTTTTGTTCAGGGATTATCACAAGAAGCAAGATACCCTCAAGAAACTTAAACAGAAGGCTCTGAACAGGAATCCAGATGAGTTCTACTTCAAGATGGTCAACTCAAGATTACAGGTACATGTAAGGCCTATAAAATAAATTGTCTGATTGGCGTAACATTAAAAAAATTAGGGTATGTAGGTAGTGATTTTTTATTTTATTTTACAGCTGTAAATTGCGTTTGATAAAGTCTCTTTGCAAACAAAACAAAATCTAGGGTCGGGCCTAATTTTAGGGTAGATCGGGTTACACAAATCAACAATTTTTTTAGGTCTAGGTACATACTTATAGAAGATATTTCATGTGAATTTGTGATTGTTAATATTAAGGGATTTGGAATGAGCGTTTTGAGTGTTTCGACAGTATTTTTTGTGGGACATGAGAGCACATCAGACATATAGAATTGCATTCTGAATACGTAGAATGTCTTTCTGATATCAAATAATTTTCACTTTTTGAAATTCACGATATAATACAAATTTTATGATAAATTATTAAAATTTGATATTTTTCACATTTTGATATATAACAGTCCTCAAGTAAATTTTATAAGTCTAATGACATATTCTTAAAGTGTATGTAGCTGGGAGGAAAAGCCGACGATCAATTGCAAATTTTGACCTTTCATAATGAAGTTAAGGGTTTTTTCCCAAAAGACCTTCTTTTTTGTTGGTGTTTTGGGAAAAATCCATATCTTCAATATGAAAGGTCAAAATTTTCAAATGATCGTCGGCTTTTCATCCCACCTACATACACATTTTAAAGTACAAATCATCAGATTTATAAAGTTTACTTGAGTACTGTTAAATATCAAAATATCAATTTTAATCATTTGCCATAAAATGTGTATTACATTGCTAATTTCAAAAATTATTTGATATCAGAAGGACATTCTTCGTATTCAGAATGCAATTCGATATGTCTGATGTGCTCTAATGTCCCACAATAAATACTGTCCAAACGCTCATACCCCACCCCTTAAATACTAGTGAGGAATGAAATGTATTTTGGCTCCATGCCAACAGCTTGTAGAAAGAAATTATGTATTTTTAAGTTCAAGTTCGCACAGACAATTGGTTACTCCAGTCAAAATCCATACACCCCCTATGGAAGACATGACCTTAATCTTTCACACAGGGAGTGTGAATTTCACGTATACGCGATAGAGCGCTGCATGCTTTTGTGATTACGTGATAGACCATGAAAATATGCGGTAATTGCGTAGCAGTCTCGCCTGTCACATTTCATGGAACAATCGGCCCTCATTATCGGATGATGCGGAGACTTTGACTGGTGGTACGCTCTCTGTTTTCTTTCTCTGTGGTACACACAAATCATGGTCTACTTGTTGTAGTCCAAAAAGTGATTTGTATAAAAGAAATGGATCTGATCTGCATTAAAAACTTGTATTTAAAAGGCGGTGTCTGAGCTAGCAATATGTGTGTGCTCAAATATTGAGAAAAATAAAGCCTGCACTCACAAGTGAAAGGTATGGGTTCAATATAGTAATGTGGGATCCCAAGGCTCATTGTAATAGGTTTTATTTTCCCCCATATGCATGATTTTTCCTGGGAGGGGAAATAGTGAAAACTTTTCCTTTGGCTTATTGTTTGTCATAACTCAATAACTGCAATGCATATGGAAATAGGCCTATCTCATACATATGATATTTGGTTACTTTCAGGATGGTCGTCATCGCTGGTTGAAGAAAGACGACCCCAAGACAGAAGAGCAGGAACTGATGCTTGAAACCCAAGACATGAGATATGTTAACCACAAGCTGGCTGTAGAAGCTAAGGTATTGTACCTACATGTATGGTGATATCAATCGTGAAACAGCTAAAAATGCTGTTTTGGAAGCGAGTTATCTGGATAGGTTCGATTTAGTGGTGGAAGTTGGTTATAATTCGCCCTTTGCACAGATCCGCTATCTTGCTACCAAAACAAGGTTCTCCTTGCAAACGTCTGCGCAAAATGTGCTTTGCTGTTTCCTGCGCTTTCTAGTAACGCACCTGAAGGCTTTTGCAAAGTGTACATGCTAATTAAAGCATGTGTTTGACAGGCGTACATACACACAGCGCACACTTTGTGGGTAGAACCTCGTTTTGAGATGACAGTGTGATCAGCGAATTGATTCCAAGGTTATTGGCAGAAAGTGTTCGAAGCAATCAGAGGCACTTTGTACAAAAATGTAATAAGCTGCTACAAAAGTTACGTCTGGGAAAAGTAATTGTAATTATGGGCTATCAGTTAAAATCCATACACCCTATAAGACATACCTTTATCCTCCACACAGAGAGTGTAAATTTCAAATGGGGTACCTGAATGGGTGACTCTCATTTGAAATCTACACGCAATGTGTGAAGATTAAGATCATGTTTTCCATAGGGGGCAAGGTCTTAGCCAGCCATGCGTCCACCCGTCTTTAAGACGGGCTAATCTAATTTTAGACGGGTGGATTTAATGGATTTTACAGATGTGATAGCTCTAAAACAGATGATTTTAAGGTTATATGAACTTGAGACTAATTCAGAGTGACATGTAAAGGCCAAATCAGGACATATTTGACCCCAGTGACCCTTCCATGAGTATAGACGAGCTGTTTTATATTTGAGGGTCACATTTTGGTATCTGCTTGGACGGGTGGTTTCTGATTTCTGGCTAAGACTCTGATAGGGGGTGTATGGATTTCAACTGGAATAGCCCAATCAGAGGAGAGACCAAGACCTTGAACAGAGAAGAGGTCACTTATCCATAAGGATCACTTTTGAAGATTGGAAAAGAGATTCATCTACAATGGGAAACCAGCTTCCTGGGAAAATGGATTAGTTGATCATGTTTAGTTTGCAGGCGGATGGCAAAATAATGAGTAAACGTGCACTTGGTCTTAAAATGATTTGAAATACACTGACAGCTTTGACACAGCTTATATGCATGATATCAGCCAATAAAAAGTTAATTTTAGGGTTACTTTTATTGTGGCACAAGTTGTTCCTTTAGTGGTTGGTGATCTGTAAGAAACATTCATGGAGTAAAAATGTATTCTTAATGGTTCCTTTCAGAAAATTGAGCAACTGAAATCAACGCTTCATTTAACAGACTGCGGCGATTCGAGACCAAAGAACAAACATATTTTCTTTATGGATACCAAAAAGGAAGGTAAGCAAATACTGTGAGGTCATTTTATCACCCAAGTCTTTGTAACTTTAACATGTTGGTATTTGGTTCATGGAACTGATTGTATCTCTACTTAAACATCAGCCTGGCACTCCTGGGATATGTGGCGTATCAAGCAAAATTTCTAAGGGATCAAAATTGCAAAATCATCCCGCTATAAACTGTTAAATTTTGGTCACTTGTTTCCCGTTATTTGAAGCCAGATGGGACAACATGGCCCTCCAAGTCAGAAAGCCACTGCTTGGAATATGCAAATACTCGACATTTAGGCATGCTATAATTCAAACACCTCCTGTTCATTCACTGAATAGATTCATCAGGTTTGAAGATAAATAAATATATGATTTCTTCTAAACAAAACCAAAATTTACTCACTAGTTTGACGGTTTCGCTTTTCATGGTCGAAAAGCATCATCAGAATATTGATTGATGATCACTTCTTCCGGTTGGACGATTCCTGACCACAGAGGGTGTAGAACTGTCACTCAGTAGAGGATCATATACCACCCTATCCATCAAAAACTTGGGGTGATCAGGACTCTTATTTGATAGAATGAATTCCATCGTAACTGAGGACGTAGATAAAAAACTGGAGGAAACCAAGATCAAAGAGGCCCTCGGCCGCTGTGGACACCCAAATTGGGCTTTTAAAAGCAAGTTAAAGAAAAAATGGATAAGAAACAGGTAAAGAAACCTAAAAAGAAAAAGGACACTGACATCCAAACTAAAGGATTAGTTGTCATTCCCTACGTGGAAGGGCTTGCGGAAAAAGCCAATAGGATATTCAGAAAGCATGGCATAGCCACAGCCATGAAGCCTAACACTAACCTCCGCAAACTTCTAGTCCACCCCAAGGACAAGGTTGACCCCAATAACAGCACGGATTGCGTCTATGAGATACCTTGTACCAATTGTAACCACACTTATGTTGGTGAGACCGGAAGGAAGTTTGCAACGTGACTCAAAGAACATCAAAAAGAAACTAAAAGCAAAACTACACGCGTCAAACACGCAAACAGTCAGAAACTGAACAATCAAAATCGGCTATTGCAGACCATGCAGTGCAACAGAACCAATTCAAAAATCCTTAGCAAGGAGTGTAATGCAAATATAAGACGCATCAAGGAATCAATCTGGATTCGTAGAAGAGGACCCAACGTCATGAATAGGGACGAGGGGGCACACTATCTAAGTCACGTATATGATCCTCTACTGAGTGACAGTTCTACACCCTCTGTGGTCAGGAATCGTCCAACCGGAAGAAGTGATCATCAATCAATATTTGACCATGAAAAGTGAAACCGTCAAACTAGTGAGTAAATTTTGGTTTTGTTTAGAAGAAATCATATATTTACCTCCTGTTCATGTTAGTAGACATGCCAAGTAGTATGATTTTCCCTTATTTCGTACGGAAAATACATGCAAATACAAAAATACGATTTATTTCCTTCAGAGTACGGATTTGGACCGTCTTTTCAATTTCCGCTTTAAAAAAAATGATAACATCAAAATCAAAATAGTGTCCGTGTACTTCTGATATCATTACGGATTCGGACCGTCTTTTCAATTTCCGCTTTTTTTTATTATAACATCAAAAATCAAAATAGTGTTCGTGTACTTCTGATATCATTACGTATCGCAATAAAACAACTGAGAAATGAGATTAACGATGCTTGAAAGGTTATGAAACGCAGGTCATAACATCATCATAGCGCGATGTTGTTGATTCCTCATCCGTACGTATACTCATCGTGTAATATGTTTTGAACTGCACCCATCGGAATGATGTTAAATGGCGCTGTGGTCCCTGTCATGCCTGTTGGGATAATGCGTGCATGGACGAAAGAGCTTTTCTATCCAAACCATCCATCGAAAGTGTGTTATTCGATTTCATAAAAATCATATGGAATTAAGAGATGATACATCATGGCTACCATAAAATGTCATTTTGTTGACGCTCATATTTAGGCAATGAAATGCAAGCTTATAATCTCCAATTATTTCTGGTGAAATATGCACGAATAGCCAGCATTGAATTTGTAGTTTGGTAGGTAAATTTTCCGATTTTTTTTTAAAACCACACTTACAAGCCTGAAGGCTACACATTTTCCTTAATAGTATGCGTAGTTTACACTATTTTTTGCATCAACTGTTATGAATCAATATGATGAGTTATTATAACCGATTTGGAAAATACGGTTTTACTCGAAAAAATACGGATTTCAAAGCTTAGGATACAGTTTTGTGATTTTGAAACTTGGCATGTCTGTGTTAGGCATGAGGTGGTGTTGACTGTGTACAATCACATTGGGCTTTTCCAGTTGAAATGAAAGACATTGCACTTAACAATCAGAAATCTTACGCTACTACGATAATAAACTACAAGAAACAAAAACATGCAAAAGCAACAACATCAACAATGGTTAAAAAGCTGGGTTTTCAGGCTACGTTTGAAAGTAGCAACTGTGGCAGATGACCTAATGGATGAAGGAAGATTGTTAGATTGTAGGTTCAAAGACACTGAATGATCCATCGCCTATCAGTCTATTGGTCTTTGGCCTGACAAGGCATGTAAGATCTTGATTGGAACGAAAGCCTTCCAGATGTAGAGTGGTGCCAAAATGTTCAATGTCTTGTAAATGTAAAGTAGCACTTTGAAGCAAATTCTCTTGTCTATTAGAAGCCAGTGTAACAAGTTTAAAGATTAAGAGGTGATGACTAGCTAGTGACAGCGTGGAACTTGAAAGATAATGCGGACTGCACGGTTTTGTATTTAAAATGTAATAACCCATTCAGGTAGTCCCATGTGAAATTCACACTCCCTTTGTGGAAGATTAATTAGGTCATGTCTTCCATAGGATGGATTTCAACTGTAATAGCCATTTGCATGGATGGAAGTAAAAAATCAAGACATCACAAATGTGTCTAATAATGTTATTTAAAAAACTTCATTAGTTGAATTAATACCAGAAATTATAGATTAAATTATGTAATTTTTTTATTTCTTAGCTGCTGAATTTGACCCAGCCAAACATTTAGACACACACCCAGCTTTACTACATCGTACCTACAACAGACCTACTACTGCTATGCTTGAAAGTCATACGTTCCCTGGTACAGCAGTAGACGAAGAAGTCGTGGGCACTGAATTACAGGTATGGAATTGCATAAAGTTTACACTGATGGTCGTATTAGTAGCATATGACTATGTTGATCCAATATATTAGCATAGTCATACTATCATGTAATTTTGTTGCCATTGGGGAATCATCAGAATCAGATCGCATCAGTAAGCAGGTTGCAGCAAATAACGGCGCAAAACTATCCGCACTTAGATTGTAACATCCACCAATTTTCTGTGCAGCTCCCCATATTCCATTGGGTGTAGATAGGTTTTGATAACCAAACAACTGATCACCAATTTTGAAAATTGGAGGAAACGGAATGAGATGAGAGAAAGAGAGATACTGAAGATGTCATCTCATAATGAATGGGGGATGAGGCTGTTGATCTAGTCATACACCTTTAAAGGGACTATTAGTGGTTTGACAAATCACTAATAGTCCCTTTATGGGTGTGTCATCGATATAGAATAATAACTAGATAACTAAAGGACCAATCACAGGACGAGCTAGCTGGCGGAATGGCGACCATATGCTAATTAGGAGATTGTTGTTTATGTCCGTGACGCCATTTTTTTCCAAAAATTTTGTGCCGAAAAATGACGAACAATTTCAGTTTTTTTTCCATTACTGTTAAATTGTGAAAAACCATATAGCTGTGGAGTTAGTCCAATATGTTAGGAAAATATTCAAACCGAGGACACCATGTTGATACTGGCTAAATAAGCTGTATTTTCACTCGTAAGGGTGACTGTCACTGTTGCAATTCCGTCATTTTATTTTTCACAGACGAAATGAGAAGATTTGACCTTTTGAGGTCATTTAGTAGACATGTTTACCAGTCGTTTTGATTTTCGTAACAACAGTTCGCCCTTTGAAAAGTGAACTTCGACGTACGTGGTGCGAAACTTTCTTGCCACCACTTGCCAAGTTTTCTTACGATGCTTCCCGAACTTTTTATCGTGTGGTTGATCAGTGCATGAGCGGTAATGACACACGGCACCAGGGCATTCGCTTAACTGGCTTGGGGTGTGTGACCAGATCAGCAGCCTCATCCCTATTTTTCCTCATCAAAACTGAGATTTTGGTATCAAAAGATGATCTGAACAAAAACATGGTAAACAATGGTAACCACCAACGGAAGTATGTATACGTTCTTATGTGGAGTTGTTATACATATTTTGCTTCTCATATCGAAACCATTAGCGCAATTCAGCTTAAAATTTGGAAACATGTGACCTGCTACCACAAAATGAGCGTAAAGTCACAAGTTGGTAGTTTAGAGACATCCTGGCTGACTGAGTTGATGTTCTTTGATTGCCGCACTCTGGGACAAGCCAGTATATAGTATCTCCTTCCTTAACAGCCCATTGTGCCCCTATTTACAAAGGACATACAGACATACTACTGGCTTGAACAGGTGAGTGTGAAACAAAGAACACCAACGCAGTAGCTCGGGGCGTATCAAGACTACCAACTTGCGACTTTATGCTAATTTCGTCGTAGCAGGTCACATATTATTTTTTTAATGTTAGGCCTTATTGTAAGATAGAAAACAGAATAGGAAAAAATCTAAACACCCACCTTTAGGCTGTTGAATGCTACTGTTTGATACTGATTTGATTCCGTTTTTACTTTAGGAACTTTCCAAACTAAGAAGGAAGAAGTACAAGGAGTTAACACAGCGTATCGACAGAGAAAGAGAACTCAACATTATAGCACAGAAAATGCAGGGCAAACGCAACCAACATGTAAGTAACAAGGAGTGAGAATTGGGCTATTCCAGGTGTTACATACACCCCCTCCCCTGTGGATATTCCAGTTGAAATATATACACCCCCTATGGAAGACATGACCTTAATCTTCCACACAGGGAGTTTGAATTTCAAATAGCGTTAACTGATTGGGTGATTCCATTTGAAATCTATACACCTTCTGTGTGGGCGATAAAGGGCATGTCTTTCATAGGGGGGTGTATGGATTTCAATTGGAATAGCCTGACGAATGAATGCATTCTCGCCACTCAACCATGACAGCCCGCCCACAGGGAGGTTACTAAATGAATGTAATTACCTGCGTCTAAAATGGCAGGCTGTGTTCATTCATTTGGAATACTCACTGTAGAATGCTGTATCTGATGGGTATCATACAGAGGTAAAATGGATAAAAATGTAGATTAAGGATACCTAGATTAATCAAAGTGGTTAATAGTGGCGTAGCCAGGACATGCAAACATGGCAGAGTCGAGACTCTCAATCTATTCACTTTATAATGAAAGACAGAGATAAATAGACTTTATCACATCTGACGTCACTGTCAATCAAATCCCTACGATCCTTGATTGGTTAATTGCGAAAAAAAAGGGAGGCCTATTTATCTGGTGCCGATCAGAGAAAAGGAATAGCAGAAAAATACTTTTACAAGGCAAAAAGCAACTTTTCTAGGCATTGTTGACATGGTGCCTTCAGGAAAGTAAGTTTCCTACTATAAAGACCTAACTTTTGAGATGGTTTGTATGTTTGAAGGTGCAAAATTAACAATAAGGCGCCCGGTTATACCGCCACGTTCAGCTAGTCATTATCACGACACTGTAAACAAACCCTTTGAGTTTGATGATGTCTTTTTATCTCTGTCTTTCATTATAATACAAGTACCAGTGATACCAGACAAAACAAGTAGTGAGCCATAGTAATTGACATCTGTCACAAGATAATGGGTTATGCCAGTTGAAATCCATACACCCCCTATATGGAAGACAAAACCTTAATCTCCCACATGGGGAGGATTTTAAATGGAGTCACCCATGCAAGTAATCCAACTTGAAACTCACACTCCCTGTGTGGAAGATGAAGGTCATGTCTTCCATAGGGGGTGTATGGATTTCAACTGGAATAGCATGATCACAGTAGTTCACTTCTAATTTTATGTCATATCATCCATAAGGGGTGTATGAATTTCAACTGGAATAGCACAATAGGGGAGACCAGAGAGTGTTCGCTCTATTTTTTCAATCTCACTTTGCCGTTTGCTGTAGCTAAATACTAGCACATTTGTAAGAACATTGGGTTTTCAGTAACGGCATCTCGTGGGGCAAGTTGGCCCTGTTTCAAGAAGAAGTTGAACATTGCTTAACACATTATATAACCAATGAAACAAAAGTCTATTAAAACTTTGCAAAAGGCAAAACACACTTACATACTCTATTTGATTAAAGTGGAAGCTCCGCTTTTGGTTCAAGTTCCTTGGGGAATTAGTCAAGGTTAAAATTTATGCATGTAAACTCTGTTCTGTCTGTCATCAAGGTAACAGGTGTATATTCAGTTCTTCTGTGGCGAACTGGCCAAGCGGGGTTTCCTGTTTAAGGGGGTACTACACCCCTGGCCAATTTTGTGCCTATTTTTGCATTTTTCTCAAAAATTATAGCACATTGGTGACAGGTAAGATATGTATATTATAGGGCAAAGACTACAACTACAGTGCTGAAAATTTAGCAACTCAAAGCAAGTAGTTATTGATTTATTGATCAAATATTGGTTTTCCCTCATATTTGACTGTAACTCCACAACTGTTGTCTGTGCTGAAATAAAATTTCCAGCGCAGTAGTTGTAGTCCTTGCCCCTATAATGTACATATCTTACTTGTCCCCAATGCGCTATAATTTTTGAGAAAAATGCAAAAATAGGCACAAATTGGGCAGGGTGTAGTACCCCTTATGAAACATCCACTCTCAAAAAGTTGAGAGTCACTCTGAAAAGAGCAACAACCACGACACAAAAGATGGGAAATGTTCCAAAATTTGTAAATTTCCACTCTTGTAAGGAGTTGAATGAGCAACAACTCTTGGTCAGATTACAATGCACTCATTTTTTAAGCGTTTGTTACTGTTTTTGGAGCTGAGACCTCTTGTTGGTGTGATAATCAAATTCTGGCATAATTGTTTTGGACAACTGGTTTCATTCAGTGTGCATCTGAATTTCAATTTCTGCCACCGTATATCCTGTGCCTACTTGAAGCAGGTCCACAAAGGTCTTCTTGGGACATCCTTTGGTTCCTTTTCCTTGTGTGGGTTTCTAAATAACCAGATCAGATGTAATCTTCCCTTTGGCTCTCTTACAGTGTCCTGCAAACTGTAGCCGTCTTGTGGTGATTTTCGAAGTTACAGGTGGAATATCCCCATACAATTTCTCATTGGTCATATGCGTCTTCCAGCTCACATTTAGTGCTGATCGTAGCATTCTAGTATATAGCATCCATCCATTGCTTTGCCAGTTTTCTTGGTGATGGTCCAGGTTTCACAACCATACAGCAGGATGCTTTCAACAGTGGCTTGGAACAGTTGCATTTTGAGGTGTCTTGGTAAGGAAGATTTCCAAATATTATTGAGCTTGTTACAAGTTTTCCATGCCATTGCCTTTCTTACTTTGATGCTCAGTACTCCTGACCCACAACCCCAAGTACTTGAAGTCTTTCACTTCTTCCAGTAAGCTGCCATCCTCGGTTTGGATTTCAACCTCTGTTGAAATTGAGATTAGCATGCAGGACAGGAGGTTATGGTGAGCCATCATTAATGCCCGACAGCAAGAGTCGACGGATTTAGAGTAAGTGAGCATCTGAATCACAATTGTGACATACATAAAATGAAGATGAATCAATGGCTGTACACGCCTCATGTGACCACAACTTGCATCAAACACACTGGACCCACTGCTCCCCTGACATGCTGTTTGGCCATGATTCCAAACGTACCAGGCAAATGTCACCGTCATACTCTGAAGAGGACTGGTATTTTTGCTTCTGTTACTTTTTACTCATTCTGTTTATTGCCCTTAATGTTTTTAAACAGTGTCTTTGTGGTGCAATTTTTCTTTTGAGATTTCGGTTTTTTTTTTCTTCCTTTTGATCCTTGCCTTCGTAGAGGTGCGGAAGAGAAGGGGCAAACACTTTATGGTAAAAAGTCAACATCAACAAGGACAGGGGTGTGTGTCATAGGGACATCTGGAGGGAGTTCTGGAATGGGGACATTTGGAACAGGGACATCTGGAATAAGGACATCGTAGTGTGATCCAACATACATTTTCACCTGTGCGAACCACAGATATTGTAACACCAGGGCACCCAGGAGGGTGATACGTTATATTGTAATGTCAGTCACTATGTTGTGGTTTCTTTTAAATGTTCATGGTGATTTGCAAAGCATTACACATTACAGGAATCAGCATATCGTCAGCCTGCTACGCTTATTGCCTAAGTCATTTTTACATGTTTCTCATTTGCGATTTTGATCTTCTGAGTAATAAACCCATAATTAATCAAATTTCCAGCCGCATTTTTCATTCACCTGTGGAATACATCTCTTTTGACGTATTCCACAAGTTAATGAAGAATGCGGCTGGAAATTTGATTAATCATGGGTTTATTACTCAGAAAATCATAATTGCAAATGAGAAACATGTAAAAATGACTTAGGCAATTAGATTCAACTTTAGATTCAACTTTATTTAGCCACGGTGGGCCCACTTCAACCCTAGGTTGTTCTTCCTTGGGGCCGTGGATACAAATTACAGTACTAACAAATATTTAACAAAACATGTTTACAAGAGATATGTTATACAAAATATCAAAAGAATTGTTAAGAGATACAAAAGATCATATAAACTTATATTAGGTTACCTTGTAAAACTGTTTACAAGCAATACTTCATAAAAATATCAAATGAATTGTTAAGAGATACAAAACATCATAAAACTTATAACATACAAGGGGAAAATGAAAGAATTTATAAACTTATAAACAAAAACTGAAAAGAATTAAAATGAAACATCTTTCAGCATATTTTTGAAAGTAAATAAATTAGGTGAATCTGTGACCCTATCATCAAGACTATTCCATAAGATTGCACCTCTATATGATAAGCTACGTTTTTTGAAATCAGTTTTAGGCTGTGGGATGAAAACATTATTTTTACTTTGCGAAAATTGTATTTATTATTAGAAAATGAGGAAACAGTTGAAAGGTAAGGAGGTGCTAAGTTATTCAAAATTTTATAAATCCAAATTGAGGTATTATACTGATGTCTGTGAGAAAGTGGCTTCCAATTGAGCTGATCTAGGACAATAGCACTGGAGGTATCCCATGGAGCTCCACAAATAATGCGAGCAGCTCTGTTTTGGATAATTTGTAATCTCTTTGCTATAGACATACCACAATTTCCCCAAACAACATTACAATATTCAAGGTGAGGAAGTACAATTGCATTATAAACCATATTCAAAATATCTGTAGAAATAAAATTAGATTTACATTTCTTCAACATAAACATACCTTTGAGAGATTTCTTACGAACTTGATCAATTTGCTGATTCCATGTCAATGTGTCATCAATGATGACACCTAAATGTTTACATTCATTAACTTGTTTAATATTAGCACCATTTATAGTTACAGAAACATCGTGAATATCATCTTTAACAGATTGCAAACGCTGCCTAGATCCTATGAGCATGAATTCAGATTTATCAGTGTTAAGACTAAGTTTGTTGCTTTTCAGCCAATTACTTATTATGTTAAGATCCTCATAGCGTAGCAGGCTGACGATATGGCAGGTATCTGAGTTGTACTCTTGATTAAAAATATATTTACATAACTCTCCCGGGTGTCAAGTACAAAATCTCCATAATAATCCTTATTGAAGACAGCTTCACTTACTATGGCATCTGACAGTGCATTTTCTGACATCATGACATCTTGGTACAGTCTAGTGCACAGGGTTGCCAAACCCGCGATTTGGTAGCCCAATTGGGCGACTTTTGAAGATTTTCCCTGCGACTTTTGACAATTTCCTGTCATAGAAATCAATGGTTAAGAAAAAATTTGGGCGACTTTTCAACATTGGCTCCTGCGACTTCCGATAGTTTCCTGCCCCATAGAAACCAATGGTAAAGAGAAAAATTGGATGACTTTTCGATTATTTGACCCGCGATTCGGGCTGAAATCTTTTGGCAACCCTGCTAGTGCCTGACTTGCAGCATGCAGTAAATAATGTCCATCACCTCGCACATATCAGTGTGTGATTCATTCACTGAGGGAGCATGTCCAGTGCTTGGTCTTTTGACTGCTGCAGATGGAATAGATGCAGGGATTGCAGAACTAGACACATTGACCTCAGCCAAAGGGCCTTCACTACTTGATCTGTTGATTGTTGCAGAACTTGCCCTGTTGACCTCAGCCAAAGGAGTTTCACTATTTGATCTGTTGACCACAAAACTGGATTCATTGACCTCAGCCAAAGGAGCTTCACTACTTGATGTCTTGAGTCTTGAGAGATGAACTCCTGTTGAGCTAGGCTTTTCCTAGGAGAGCTGTGCTGTGCGTACGTGCCAAAGTTGGTGCTCAAAAACATCAACAAAGTGCGAGTAAAAACACCCCGAAGACTACAAGGATTGGTGTGGTTGCCATATCCCGGAGAAGTGGCAGCGCCAGGGCCTGGAGATGGCTAACTGTCAGTGTCAGTGAAGATACGACTGGAGATGGCAATCTGTTCCAAACTGGTATAGTACAAACGAGTACAAAGAAGGAATAACTGTAGGTGTTGACCCCAGGTTGTATGGCCTGATAGCTAAAGATGTTGGATGCCCTACCCTGACGAACAGATGGTAGTACCCTCAAGGGGAAAGGAATATTTACCAGCCCATGATGTATTTTAAAGAACATTGTACTCTGGTTGAGCAGACATCTGGTAGCTAGGGAGTCCCACTCAAGGCGTTGCAGCATCTGTGTAACACTAGCCTTTCTTTCATAATTGTTGCAGGTGGGGTAGATGCAGGTACCTGGCTAGGGTGTGGTTTATCAGTGACAGAAGATAGGGCAAAGTCAAAATCTCCAAAGATATCTAGGTTGAATGGCATGATGCCTGCCTTCGCGAACCCACTAATAATGTTTCTAGGTGTTACAACATCTGTCCAGAATCCTGACATTACAGCAGGGATATCGTAAATCGTCATTGATTTACCTTGATTGTTTCTCATCCAATTACTCTGTAGTCTGGATGCCCTTTCCTTTAATGGCCCAAATACAGACAGATCTAGTGGCTACAATTTGTGGGAGAAATGGGGTGGTAAGGACAGCATAATAATGCCATTTGCTTTGGCAAAGTTACGTTCACCGTTAAGAGAATCGTTTGACCAATTGCAGAGCCAGCTGCACATAATGTAACAAGTACACTGCTTTTCCCGGAAGTCAGAGATCCGACCTGTTTTTTTCCCCGCAGGTTGCCACAACTTTTTGTGGCTTCTTCACTGTTGTCACGCCAGTTTCGTCTGCGTTCCATATATTCAGTGCTTCAAATTAGTACTTGTCAAGTACAATGTTTAGTTGTGAAAAGAATTCGGTTACATTTGTTTTGTTGAAGGCTGTTGCCCTGCCGATGCTAGTTGCTTCAGGTCTTCTGATTGACAAAGATTTGTGTCTTTTCAAAAACACTGCAAACCAATTAGGATCTGCACATTCATTTTTAGCCCAAATAGGAGGAGTTGCAATTTTGAACTTAATAGCGCACCGAGAGGCAAGCTTTTGGTCTTAGTCCTAAATAAATATTAGCTGGGTTTTTTTGACATAATCTGCTAGTTTCAGTTCCTGGTCTGGTGTAAAAACAGTCCGTGGGGCATACCCAACTCTGATGTTGCTAGCTGACATTTTGTGTTGAGGTAGTTTGTTAACTTTATGTATGTTTGCTCTTAATGTTGTTCTTGGGATTTCAAATTCTGCCGCTGTCTTTCATGTGCCGTCATCAGTGGACAGATAATGGTCGATAGCCTCCTTCACCTTCTCTGGAGCAATCTTACCCTGAACTGTTTTCCTTACATACTCTCGCATCTTGGAAAAGAGAGGCAGCTACAGATAGCTCTTCATCTATTAAAAGTAGGTCTAATAATGCATGGCAGGCCTGTATGACGCCCACTGCGACAAAGTTCAACAGATAACTGCAATTTTGCTGTTTTGAATTAGAGACTAAACTGTGAATTGCTCAAGCATTGTTCAATAATAATCAATGTTAGTGTTGGTGTGTAAAATACCATAGGCCTGGTCAATTAACTTGTTTTGTCATCAGTGGCGGTGCCACGGGGGGAGGGGGGAACTCTTTCCGCCCTTCCCCGTGTTGACCCCAGTAAAAACCACAAATTATGACAATTTCCACTTTTTGCAGCTATTTTGCACAAAATTTGTTGATTTGGCCCCTGAAATTCACTAACCCCCCCCATCCCCGAAAAATTCCTGGCACCGCCACTGTTTGTCATGGTTTTTTATTATTTATTTAATTTTATTCTTATGTAACCTGGGTGATAATATACGTTGGGGTAAGTCTGCCCGACAGTCTGGGTTAAGTCCGACCTAGGGGGAACTTGCCCCTTCACATACAGGGCACACATGACCCAACGGCACTTTTTTATTTACCTCGTGGTATGCCTACTAAATACAAAATATCAATCTTTTAATATCACAATGTTTTGGGCAAATCTCTCACATTTCGAATTAATATACAAACGAAAACCGTCTCTGTAATGTCTTGAGATTATAACAATATTACTAATTCAAAAAAAGTAAACCTAGGTGACTTCGAATCGTTTTTTGACTATAATTTCTGTGACAAGATGTCTCGGACTGTCTTGTTTTCTTGAGTACTTGGGTGTGACATGCGCCAGCTAATTACATTATCATGTTACTTTCTTAGCAATCACAAGATCATAAACACAGGTTGGGCTGACTTTTTTTTTCTTTATTAGAAAAGTATGGTGCGCCATTGTCAGTTACGTCTCCCGACTACTCCATCTGGTAGGCTATTCCAAATGTGAACTGCAGTGTGGATGAAGGTCCTGTCAGTAGATATTGTTCTAGAAACTGGTACTGTGAGAGCATGGCAAGGCATGGACAAGCTGGAGTGGGTAGCTCTTCTGACTACAAATGGCTTTGGTAGCAGTGCCTTCAGATCTAGTGGGCACAAGCTGGTGTGCATTTTGTAGAGAACTGTTGTTGCAGCAACTTGACATCTTTGATGGAGAGATGTGATGTTCAGCTCTGTAATCGCTTCCTCTGTCAACTGTGACTCCCAGGATCTCCAGCTCCTCCTCAGCCAGTTTGGTGATACCAAACAGAAGATCTAGCTTGGTTGGATTCCTATTTCTTGATATTGTCATTGCCTAAAATTTTATGCCTCAAAGATCACCTTCCATCTGTCTGCCCAGATCCTCAATTTTTCCAGGACTCTATTTAGGCTAACAGTAACGGCTTCAGGGTCTCGAGATGTAATCTCGCAAAACAAGGTGGAATCATTTGCGTAGAGGTATAGCTGGTTTTCACACTCATCACCCAGGTTATCAATGAAGACAGAGAATAAAAGTGGGCCCAATATTGACCCCTGGGAAACTGATGCATGCCCGAGGGCAAACAGTCTCTAGTCTTCCCAAACCCAGAATAGGCTGACTATGCTTGAATTTTGCAGATTTTTGCAGGATAATTTATTCTCTGGATCTGCCAGTGTTTACTGGGTGTCAAACATATTAAAAGCCAAATGTAGAGCTCCTTACATTAGAAGCTGCCAGCAGTAAGTACTTTCAAAGCCCACCTGATAATCAAATGTTCTACATCAATTGCCGGCCTGTTGAATAATATATTGTTGTACAATAACATGTTGTACATTAAGTGTATACAAAGTATTGTTGGTCGAAGCAGCCAAAAAATAAATTGATTTTCATTATCTGAATCAATATATTATTGAAAAATAACATTTTGGTGTTTTGCAAAAGTTCATTCTACAAATGGCATACTTTGAAAACTTGCTAAGAACTTATTGTTGTTAATGAGTTACGTACATTTTACAAAAGTGTTGTTGTTTCAGCCCACTTTACAACATAACTCAAGAACCACAGGACCTAGAAAAGTATATCTGTGATATTTGAATTCTTCTACATGCTCGCTATGAATTGAGCAATGCAATTTTTGCTAAAGCTCACTACCATTCGCAAGATGCTGTGAACTGAGTATTATTTTGCTGCTTCAACCAACAATACATCGTATACCCTTAATTGCCGGCCTGTTGACTAATATAATTCATTCAATGATTACAATATATTTATTTTATAAATAGACCATCAATAAAATGTGTTCAGATGTGAATTTTTTGCAAAAGCTCCATTTTAACAAAAATATCTTCTCAAATTTTTTCTCTCTTTTCTGCAGGATAAAGGCAAGAAAGTGTTGGTGAAAGGAGAAACTAAAGAGTCAGCAGCTGTGTACAAATGGCAACCTGCAAGGAAAAGGTAACACAAACTGTGGGATTCCTATTTTGAGACTTTTGAATGTGACCAGTTTCAGCAGCATCGATTTATAAGCAGTTGTACATTTGCCATTCATTGAAGTCACTATTGACACATACCCAAGTCGGCAGCTATATACAAATGGCAACCTGCTAGGAAAAGGTAACACCAACAGTGGGATTCCTCCAGGACTTTGTGCCTATAGTGGGACTTCTGAATATCATCATAATGATCAGTTTAAACATCATTAGTTTACAAGCAATAGTACATTTGCCATTCATGGAAGTCACTATTACACACAAAAGAGTCCCTACAGAACGTTGTGCCTATAATGGGACTTTTTGATATCGTCTTGGTGACCAGTTTCAACATCATCGATTTACCAGCAATAACTAGTACAGTTGTCATTCATTGAGTTCAGTATTGTCACACGAAAAAGTCAGGAATTGTACATGTACCATCGTCACACTGAAGAAATCAGCAGCTGTATACAAATGGCAATCTGCTAGGGAAAGGTAACAATTCTGGGATTCCTTCAGATTCAGAACTTTATGCCTATAATGAGACTTCTGAATGTATTCAAATACATATTTAGTTTGATCAGCTCATAATCGGCTTATAACATCATAGATTAATATCAATATATTTTATTTCAAGAATTGTTTTGTGATATCTCGCCAGAAGCATCACAAATTATTTATTAAGTCCTATACTTTATCTACTTTCTGTAACACATAAAATATAGACCGGGCAAGTCAGCTTAAACACTCTTAACAAGGGCCTACTTTTCGTCGCAGTGGTAAAAGCCTAACAAATCCCGCCGATTACAAGCTGATCAAACTATATAACATTTTCTTAAAGCTGGGAATTAATAAGATAGATCAGAATTGTTTGCTTCAACAAGGGGGCTTGAAACTATAGCGCCACTTAGTCTACATAGTAGACCATTTTAATTTATCATCCCTCTGACCATGGAAAATCCACCAATCCTGTTCTGATCCAACAGCTAGCTATCCATGAGAAAAATGGTCTACTATATTTAGAATATGAACTATGCACTCTAATACTAGGTATGATGCCACCTCATTAAAATACAGCCTTGGTTGTTTATGCACAGACCCTGTGGCTTATGTTACCTGACCCAGATATAGAGCTACCACATGGGTAGTGGGTTGGGTTAATGGATTGGAGATGAAAGAGGTTGAGTCTATGTGTTAAGATATGGTGGGTCACAAGGTCATTTTCCAATTAATTAGAGCAGTCCCTTTTTTCTCTGGGCAGGGCAATCACTGGGGATGTATTGTGTTTTATGCATGGAAACTTTGATACAATTGTATGAATTGTTTAAAAAGGGAATGCAGAGCAGTCTACTCGGCACTCTCTACACAGAGAATACCTACACTGTCATACCAACAGTGGTACTGTACTCCCCTGGTACTGCACAGTACCAGCCAAGTACCTTTGCAACAGTGTACCTGTGCAGGCAGCCCCAGTAGGAAATCTGGTAGTGTATATCACTCTTGTCAAAAATCGAGGGTTTAGTGCAACAAAGCCCTATTGGCAATAGCTGCCCTATAGACAATTTGACAATTTCTGCATTCTAAATTGTACACATAGGACACCTGGCAGCTATTGCAGATAAGCCTTTGTTGCAGTACACCCTCATTATAATGTATGTCAAGTACCATTACACTCATTTAATATTTGTATCATGTTGTTGATCGTGTGGACTTTGAACTAGCACACTCGCAACCACTGAATACAGAAAAATGCAATCTGGACAAGACACCCATATTTACTTTCACATTATTAGCCCATTAGTCAAAGGTTGTTATGAATTATGACTTTCCCGGGTATGAGTTAACTTGTGGTTGTCATGAGTCGAGCATGGTTGCCATGTTGAGAAAATTCAATTAACTGACACAATGTTAACATTAGTACATTTTACCCTATCAACCATTAAACAAGCAGCCGGTGCTATAAGTGATCACATGATGAGTTCTAAAATGACACACACTTCTTAGGGCGTGTTCTCACTACAGACATGGGGTGTCGTACCTAGGTCCGAATCCACATACAAGTGGACTCAGTCCACATTGATTTCGCGTTCTCACTAACACCAAAATGCTGATGTAGGATCGACTCCACTTACCCGGATGTTACAATAACAAGCACTTCAATGCATGACCATGACGTCACAAATTCTGTTGCAATGCATGTTTTGAGCCGAACTCACAGCACAAATCAAACTTTACTATAGACTATCAATTTTGAAAGATCATGTTTTATTTCCAGGACCCCTGATATATTTCTTCAATCTATGGATATGTTATTTTGTGATATATGTATTTGGAAAGATCTGAAATAAACAGCTCTAAAAACTGTTACTTTATATTAGGCCTATACGCGTAAAACAAGAGAAATACATCGGGTTGTTATTTCTGTTTATTTCACACGCAACACAACCTCTAAATCACCATCAAAAATACTATTTTTGATAAACTCAGTCTAGCAAAATGTACACCTCAAAAACGAATATTACACCTGAATATCTTTTTGTACTATCCTGTAAAGCCCAATGTCGTTTTGTTTAATTCTGAAACTGGATAAAATCTGTATCTTGACGCGATACCATTGTTTTCACACTGCACGAGAAGCATGATGCTCATCAAACTACGGCATGCAAGCATCTCGAACGAATCCCCTCGACTTTTCCGCATAAAAAATAAATGTTGTAAATTACAATGAAATAAAGCCTGTATAAATTTGTTCTATAATACCAGCTATGAATTTTTAAGTTGAAAATGCATATGTTTAAATTTTATTATGGAAAATTATATAATGCAGACATGTATTATAGGCCTATAGTATAACGACGGCCATCAAGGTTGTGCATACTGTGATTTCCGGTATAAGTGGATCGAGTCCACTTGTAAACACGTTCTCACTATGCTGTTTGATACCACGTCCTAGGTACGAGACTACCTCAATGAGGTGGTCTCGATGCTACATCCTGGATGTAGGATCGAGACCACTTATTTCGCGTTCTCACTATGCTTGGAAGTGGACTCGATGTAGGATCGAGTCCATGTCCTGGTATCAAACAGGCATAGTGAGAACGCGCCCTTACTTGTTACTTACACTATTTGGGGAATTGATGATTCAATACCGTAAAAATTCGTTAATAAGCATATCGTCGGCCGTATCACACACTGACGTATTTGCAAAATATGCATTTCGAGAAAAGCAAATTTGAAGGTTATGGATATTCATTTGCTGCATAGTCTTGATTGAAACATATTGTTGATTAAAACCTGGTTAAAAGCAATGCAAATAATATCATATTTGCAATGAAATTCATTTGTCACTATCAGAGCATAACTTATTCTGCAAAAAAATCAATATTGAAAAAAACTATGTCGTTCAAATATGTCACTACATGTGAAACAGTTGTGCAAATACGTCACTATGTGAAAAGGACAAAATAGTAATTTTACCTTGCAATGACAAAGTCGTGCAAATACGTCACTATGTGATACAGCCGACGATATGTGCTTACAACGAGTTGCTTGGACAAGAACTAATTTTTAGGTTAGTTTGTTAAACTTTTTCACTTTATTCTTTTCATTTACAAATATCTGTGTTGCCGATATTTGTTAATTAAAAGAAAAAAATGAAAAAGTTTGACGAACTAACCTAAAAATTAGTTCGTCCAAGCAACTCGTCAATAGGCACATGCTTATTTTAAAAAATTATGTTAGTAGCTTTTAATAGCAGATCTGACATCTTGGTAGCAAGTCTATTGCTTGTGGACACTGTGTTATTAGAAAGAAGTGTCAACAAGCTTGTTCATTATTATTTCAACAACTTTTCCTATACCTTTGTACAGGAGCCAAACGTAGTTAATCGGTGTGAATCCACACTTTTCCAGTACTATGCGAACGGAAGCACACATACATTTTACACATTTAACTAATTCTGTAATTTTATTGCTGATATCAATAGAGAAACCACCAATCTTTGTGTAAAGTTGAGTGGCAATGACTATAATAGACATGTATCCCTCATGAAATAATTCTGTGAATTAGACATACAATCTTTAGCTGGTGTTTATTGTTGAAAGGGATTCAATTTTGTTCCAGCATTGTTCGTCACTATTTAAACATTGGTGAAAAACGGTGAAACATGAAGTATACTAGGGCCAGTATTTAGTTGGACATTTTGTGTCCGGATTGCACATGTCCCCAATGTGATGTATCCAGCGTACGAATAGTAGTGGTGGTGGATTCCGGGGATGGAGTCTGTGCTATTTGAAGAAAAGAGGTTGAGGTAGTTTAAAAGGGCATTCGTGATCCACAGCATCATCCCCCCACTTTTCTCAAAAAAGTTGAAATTTTTATATCACTGGAAACCTCTGGCTACATAATGTTTATGTACAAAAAATTTCTTGCAAATTAATTCGCTTAGCGAAGATATCGTGAAATTTGTATTTGTCTATGGAGCAGTATAATACACATAATCATGCATAACTCACAAACGTAAAATCAGAATCAACTGAAATTTTGGGAATAACCTTTTTTCTTGGATATCTACTGAGGATGCTAGAATCATATGAAATACTCCTTTAAACGGTATGGCAAAAATGGAAGACATGACCTTAATCTCCCACACATTATTTACATGGGGTGTAAATTTCAAATGGAGTCACCCATTCAGGTAATGCCATTTGAAATTCACACTCCATGTGTGAAAGATTATTAGGTCATGTCTTCCATAGGGGTGTGTATGGATATCAACTGGAATAGCCCATTGTGTTGCAACAATGAAAAAAAGAACAAAGCCCTTCCCATAATAATCATTTAAGCAGCAGCTGAGAAATTGGGATCAAAGAACAGAAACATCAAGCCCTTATACTACCCCTTATTTCCATAGAAGCGGGCAATTTCAATCATCCTATATGAGTGTAAACAGGCCAGGTGATAAGAAAAGATCATTTTCCACAGCCAATAGTTTGATCCTTACTAACATTTTTAATATTTTCAATTATGCATATATATAGTTGTAATTTGCAAACAGGCAAAGAATATCATAATAAAGAGCATGATAAACCTATAAAAAAATTGCAATGTTGATTTATTTGGTAATATCATTAATGAGTAAATTGCTTCCCCTTCCCCCTCCCCACCCTAGAGTTCATTAATCATTCAAACAAGAAGAAAATGAACTATTATTTGCTTTCAATTAAAGCAATGTGTGATTTCCATAAAGAATAGATTCTTACTTCCACAAAATGTTAGTTTTCACTATCACATATGTCTCCTGTTAATTTTGAGCCAAACAAATGACTTAATTCTTTTCAATTTCACCACCCTAGTTTAGCTTAAAAACTATCTTTCTTTCTTTTTCTTTTTTTGCCAAATGAATGATTTCCATGTCACTGGACCTGGCAGATTTTCTAGCTAAAGAATTTTAAATTTGAAAATATTTTCAAACTCGACTCAATTTGTCAAAATAAGCTCCACAATCAACGGCAAGCACCAGTTGTTGTGGTTCTAATGGGCTGTTCCAGTTGATATCCATTAACACTTGGGTGACATTATTTGAAATGTAAACCACCTGTGTGGGAGATTAAGCCTGTGTCTTCCATAGGGGGTGTATGGATTTCAACTGGAATATCCCTTTAGAACCACAACAACTGGTGCTTGCCATTGATTATGGAGCTTATTGAGTCGAGTTTGAAATATGTTTTCAAATTTAGAATTCCTTAACTAGAAAACCTGCCAGGTCCAGTGATATGGAAATATCTTTCATTTGGCAAAAAAAGAAAGGTTTATCTCTGATCTCATAGGAGATTGGATATCTAATGTGATTGTTGTTATGGGTCTTTTTCCTATTTTTTGTGTTTTTGCTTTTACCTAATATCAAAATGGTCCGATTTTCATGTGAGCCCCACACGTTTAATGCTGGTATTCCTGTGACTTCTCTCTAGTCCGAAGGGTCGCTAGTCCGAAGGTTCTCTAGTTAGAAGGATAGCTAGTCTGAAAACTAAATTAAGTTTGCTAATTCGAAGATTCTCTAGTCCGAATAGAGAATAAGGGTCAGGGTTTAGTGTAAGGGTTAGGGTTAGCGAGCCTTATTCTTCGCAATCTGGGACCAAATGCAATCATCCAAGATGACGACGCTCGCCCCCACAGAGCCAGGAGTATAGGAGTAGAGAGATTGGATTGGCCTGCCATCAGCCCAAACCTCAACCCGATTGGACACTTGTGGGACCAGCTTGGTCGTCACTGTGCGTGCCAGGGTAGCCAAAGCAACGACACTGAATGATCTGCGATGAATCCTGGTTGAAAGAATTGAATGCCATCCTACAGCAACGTGTCTGGGTATCGTTTTTCCACCCGCTATTGAGGTTAGTGACTAGTGTTCTTTGAGTAATGGACAATTTGGCACATTCTGTTTGAGACCCCACTACATTCACAAGACGTCGTGCAAAAGGGAATTGTTTCAAATGTGGCGTCTTTGTAAAGGGGAATAAACTGTCTGTCCATTGATATGCAACACAATATGAACATGTCACAAATAATCTCAGATATAGATGCTTAAAAAAAACTTTCCAACTTTTTTTTGAGGAGTTTATACACCCACTGTAATACATTTTAGTGTCCTATAGTAGGAGACTACGCTCCCGTAATTGATTCGCATTCTTTCATAACGATGATTGACACCGATCGGCACTCCGCAAGCTTAAAACATTTTCAGGAGTATCTCTTTCACTGTTTTTTTTCTAAAAGCAGCAGTTATTTATATTAATCATACACAACGTTTGTGAAGCATGAACTCGCGCTATTTTATTTACGGCAAACCAAAATAACATATATTCGGGTTCGTGTCACAGCTACCCGTATGGTTCCTCTAACCAGTGGCGTAACTCCTATGGGCTCTGGGGGGTCGCGCCCCCGGGCACCCGGCTAAGGGGCACCCAAGCCTGGATAGCCTTTGACACGATAATACTTTGTTATAGGAAAGAAGTGGAAACCTTTACCCACCATGCATAGAATTACTCTTCATTTGGGTGCCCCTTCAACAGAAAATTTTTCACGCGCTTCATGCTGCATTGAAACATAAATTGGCATTTTAAAGACCTAAATTCAACTTGATTTAATACAAAATTAGTGGTATTTATGCACATTTTCGCACGCCCGCACGCAATTGTTTTAGGAAGAGGGGTATTTTGTATTCTTGCCCCTGGGCGCCACAATCACTAGCTACGTCACTGCAGCTAGTGACGAGTCTTCAAAAGTAAAGACATTGGAGAATATGAAAACATTTTGTTTTATTAACATGAACTGCATTAGCTTGCATTGAAAGATGAAATAAATGTAATCCAAAAGTGATTAGCTTTGCACCATGCACACCCTTGGTTAGGGGCACCCGAACTACTTTCGCCCCCGGGCACCCTGACCCAAAGTTACGCCACTGCCTCTAACATCAATTCCATCTTCCAAACCACTTAAGGGATCCAAAATGAGCGTTTATTGCGTTTCGACAGTATTTTTTGTGGGACATGAGAGCACCTCAGACGTATCGAATTGCAGTCTGAATACGAAGAATGTCTTTCTGATATCAAATAATTTTCATTTTTTAAAATCACAATATAATACAAATTTTATGACAAATTATAAAAATTTGATATTTTTCAAATTTTGATATATAACAGTCCTCGAAGTAAATTATATAAATCTAATGATATATTCTTAAAGTGTATGTAGCAGGGAGGAAAAGCCGACGGTCAATTGAAAATTTTGACCTTTCATATTGAAGATATGGATTTTTTTCCCAAAAAGACCTAATTTTTTTTTTTTGGTGTTTTGGGAAAAAAATCCATATCTTCAATACTGAAAGGTCAAATTTTTCAATTGATCGTCGGCTTTTCATCCCACCTACATACACTTTAAGTATAAATCATCAGATTTATAAAGTTTACTTCAAGTACTGTTAAATATCAAAAATATCAATTTTTAATGATTTGCCATAAAATGTGTATTAAATTGCGAATTTCAAAAATCAAAATTATTTGATATCAGAATGACATTCTTCGTATTCAGAATGCAATTCGATGTGTCTGATGTGCTCTAATGTCCCAAAATAAATACTGTCCAAACGTTCATACCCCAGCCCTTAATATGTAACTATTCATAATTATGTTGAATAGCAAGCTACGATGAAACCTCTGTCAAGTTAAAGAATATCCTTCTAGGACCCCATGCATGACATGAGTATTATGTCACATAGAGCTCCAAATACCGTCACTCAAGAGGAATATTGGAATGGGCAGGTAATATCTCTCCACATCGAACATCTGTTTCATAACGATCCTACTGATCGGAGTTATCGGACACTCCACCCCAAAGTTTAACCTTTTTCAAAAGTGAATCTTTCACTGTTTTCCTGAAAACAGTTCTCAAATAATACACAATGAAATTCATACTCGCATTAGAAACTGTCATCATTTGCGCACAAAAAATGAACCAATCATTCAGGTCCTTCACTGTTAAGTTTAAAAAAATGAACCAATCATTCAGGTCCTTCACTGTTAAGTTTTAAAAAAAAATGAACCAATCATTCAGGTCCTTCACTGTTAAGTTTTAAAAAAAAAATGAACCAATCATTCAGGTCCTTCACTGTTTTAACAGTGAAGGACCTGAATGATTGGTTCATTTTTTCACTTAAAAGTTCTCAAAATATAAATGATCAGTTGAGGCACTGTACAGATGATCATGCAAATAGTGAGTATTAAGAAAGTTCTTCTCTCTGCCATTCTTCTTGTGGAATACCCGTTCTGGAGCCACTATTTGTGAAGCATGGGTTCGAGCTATTTTATGTAGGCTGCAAAACAAAATCTAGATATCAGGGTTGGCGTCGTTGCTAACAAAATCATTTGCATGGTTCCTCCAATATCAATGCCATCTTCCAAACCGATGATACAAATGTGCATTATGTGATAACGAGATTTTCAATTAATTTGGGACGCTAAAGACAAACACACCAATGAATGGGTCCTAGCCCAGATTGATCCAAAAGAAAGATTCCTGACAACGGTGAGAAAACACAAGCTACAGTACTTTGGTCATGTAGCAAGAGGCAGTGCAGGAAATCTCGTTAGAACCCGGTTGCAATGAAAAACACAAGGTAACCGAGGCAGAGGACGTCCACGTACATCATGGGAATCAAACATCAAATCCTGGACGGGAATGACCACATACACTGCGTCCCAATCCGCACAAGACAGATGCAAATGGAGGTTCATGGCAGGTGGTGTATGACATGCATTCCCTAAATTCAGTAAATTTTCATCGTCAACCGTGTAATTGAATGGGATTATTTTGAAATTTTAAAACGCTTGAAATATCACAAACAAATAGGCCTATGTTGATAAATAATATAAATATAAGCTAAAACCGTTGGGGTTCGATAATGAACCCCACAAAACTAACCGAGTATATGGAAAATGCCATACGGCCGGGCGGTTTCAAGAGTTGCCGGCTCGATCATGTCATCCGCCGCCTGGTTCATGGTAGGATGAAGGATGGTTGGTCCAACCATGTAGGATTGCTTGGTCCAAGCGTGAAGAGGGTTTTGTCGTATTTGGCCATGCTAGCCAAATACGACATATCTTCAAATATACTTGCTTCAAGCTTGAAGGATGGTTGGTCCAAGCGTGAAGACTGCTTGGTCCAAGCGTGAAGGCACATCCTTCATGGTAGCGCCAAGCACTACGCTGAAGCGTGTGATTGGCTGCTTGGGCTTGGCTGAAGTAAATCCTGGCTGTAATTGGCTAAGCACTCCTTGCTCCTACCATGAAGGATACTTGGTCCTACCATGAAGGATGGGCTTAGAATCTTAGGTCCTGGTTTGGTAATCGTCACTTTCTTCTGGTTATACGGTCAGCGGACATCTTGTTTGGTATGGAAACTATAATCTCGTTTACCTCAAATCAATCCTAAATATCGTGTTATCTGACGAGGTTGATAAATAACCTATAGCCCGTATATCGCACCAAAAGACAACTTGGTTCAATATTATGCTTACGTATGTTTAATCATAATTTACAATACTTAAAATAAACGATCAGCAACAACGACGAAATATGGCCTAAATGTAACAGGAGAATGGGTTAACTCCCGTACAGAACTATGTTATCGAGAAATTGCTTCCCGTACATTTCAAATCAGTAAAGTCTTCACATCGAGCCTCGTTGTTTCATGATGAACCTACTGCTCGGACACTCCGCGCAAAGTTTAACATTTTTCAGAAGTAACTCTTTCACTGTCTTCCTGAAAGCAGCAGTTCTCCAATAATACACAATAACATTCATACTCGCATTAGAAACTGTCATCATTTGCGCAAAACAAATGAACCAAGCGTTCAGGTCCTCTCCTGCTAGGTTTTCATAGATGTAAATGATCAGTTGAGGCACTGTACATATGATCATGCAAATAGTAAGTATTAAGAAAGTCACAGAAGTTCTTCTCTCTAACTCTCTGCAATTCTTCTTATGGACTACCCGTTCCTGAGCCACTATCTGTGAAGCATGGGTTCGAGCAATTTTGTGTAGACGGCAAAACAAAATAAGAGATATCATGGTTGGCAATGTAGCTAACAAGATCATTTGCATGGTTCCTCCAATATCGATTCCATCTTCCACACCAACTATGCAAGTGTGCATATACGCTGAATAGTATGTGACACAGGCCGGTAGAACCATTCTGCCAACTTGCATAATAACCGCACAGGACCACAGAAGTATAACGAAACAGCGGGCTCTAAATACCGTCACCCAAGAAGAGTATTGGTAGGGTCGCGTAATAGCGACATATCTCTCTACGTTGACCGCGGCAAGATTAAGTAGAAACAAAGTACCTACTATTGATCCTAAGTGAGCGAAAACGGAACAGCTCAACTCTCAAAAGGCCATCTGTTTTGTATTGTAGACGCAATTATGGGTAGCCAATATATGACTCCGAGCAAGTCGATGCTGGTCATAGATGTTAAGAAAACCCTCGTGACAGGGTTAATATCTCGCATTTTATATAGGACAATAAGATTGAATGAATTAAAGATAAGATCTACCACCAGCAGGATGGTGAGAGTGCAGGCTTTCATGATGAGTAAGCTGTTGGGGATGGTGGAGTCCAGTGAGGAAGCATTGGATGCATTACGCGATTCCATATTCTGTGAAAATGTAGCTCGAGATGACAAAGCTAAAGACACAGTGATCGTATTCAATATTGTTCTCGGTCTGCCGGTTGGTCCTGTTCAAACCATGACGCATGAGATAGGTGTTACCATGGTCGACACAGATTGTATTTACCACTGTAAAAATTGATCGGAACTGGCTTCGAAACCGTACGTTGCTGGAGACTTAAATGTGATGGTTTGGTGACCAAAATCATTGAAAATATGCAGATAATTCAGTTTTCATCACCTCTTCCGATCGCGTTAAAAACGAAATATATATTTTGCTCTTGGGCAAGATTAATAGTCATTGTCGTTATATCGTGTTAATCATTACTTTTAGCCATCAAACCTCGATCGTGACATTATTAATAACTTCTACAGTGTATGGGAGTGTTTGCTAAAGTTACGATTAATGGCGTTAATGCTGTGTTGTGATTGTGTTCTAAGTGACACATTTTCCTTTGATATTAACCTTTAGTTGCTAAACATCACAAAAAGCAACTACCTTTTTTTTTTTCATAAAAATAGCTTATGTGAAACTATCCCTCTTTTTCTTTCTTTCTTTTTTTTTTCTTTTGAAAAATTACTCAAACATAGGGGAACAAAATGGGAAACGGAAATAGCAAAAAGAAGCCTAATTATGCAGAACATATTACTACTGTACTTCTTTTTTTCAGTTTGAAAATTCGATGGATGGATTCTCAGTTATTATCCCCAATAAAGGAGGCAGTTGCCTTTTGTGATGTGTTTATAATAATGTCATGATTAACCAGTATTAATTTGTGGCCGAGAAATACTGCTTCTCAAAATTGCCCTATTACTATTCTACGATTCCGTACAAAATATCTCCACCGTACAAACATCCTTTCATTGTCGCAGACAAATGTGACCTGTTTCCACAAAATGAGCACAAAGTCGCAAGTTGGTGGTTTCGAGACCTTCCCATTGTTGGGTTAATGTTCTTTGAAGAAGCCTGTATAGTCAGTGGTACATGTATTGTCATTTATGAATGGGGACATTATATGTTGTACTCTGTATTCAATTATATCCCCATTTACAACGCACAGTGTCAACACCCTATATTAATTATTATAAAAAAAAATTCCATACAGCTCCATACTCCGTTGGTGAGCGACGGGCGATTGGTATTTCACCGAACGCAAGAAAAGGAATCCTATCGGTCAGTGGTAAAGTACAAACTCAAAATGTATTCAATTCAATTCAATGGTATGCTTAGCCTGAGTCGCTCGGCCTATCTGGAACAAAATCGCCACGCGTAGCTGTTGAAAAACGAGACGATTCGGCGTACTATCACGGCAATTTTTGACACGAAGATATAGGGATGATGACGATGTGCAACGGTCATCCAAGTGGTAGTACAGGTGTCGTCAAGCAAAGAACATCAACATAACAATTGGAACGTCTCAAAACTCCCATCTTGCGACTTTTCCATCATTTCAAATAAAACATTAGAATATTGGAAAGAAAGTGAGGTTCGTGCAGATACTTCAGTGTTCCACAAAAGATACGTCGAGACACGTCACATTTATTTAAAGTCTTTTGATTGGTGCTATAACGATTGCTTAGTACATCATAGCCTATCTTCAATAGCTGCCCTGTGTAATGTTGTGTATAAATGTAATTGTGCTCATGAATAGTATTACCCAGGGGAGCTGTAATGAAGTCTCGTCTTTGTTGCATTGAACCCTCGTTTATATATTGTGGACGGCAAATCATGCCCGGTGATCATATTTTCATACTCGCAGTGATCGAATGTCTGATGGCGGCTACCACAGCAGATCAAACATTGTGTCCGAACGGCGCTAGTTTTGGAACGAACGAAAGACAACTGTGAGACGTGGTCACATCTTTAATCTGATTCTCAATGCTCGGATTTTCTCACCATCAGAACCTGCTGAAAGTGACACTTTCCTTGCCCAGTCAGGTGACACGCTGACAAAGTTAAGAGTCGGATGCTCTGGAAAGAATTTCCGCCCGGATCGTTATTGAGATCAATATTAATATTCCTGATGTGAGATAAACGACAGGTTGACCAAGAAACCTTTGTATGAAACAGCTTTTACTCTCATTAAATTATACTATAATTATTCTATTCATCACAACATGTCTACAAACAGAACAGAAGCATACGACATTCCGCCAAGTGTCATCATCTTCAAAGCAACCTCTCTTGGAATAATTATCGTCTTAAGCCTCATTTTTAATTCTTTGACCCTCATAATTCTTCATCGTATGCGAGATATGAACCCTATTACGAGAATTGTCTTAACATCAATGACGGTAACAGATCTAATTAGCATTAATTACTACGCCCCAATATTTGCATCAGCGGTTGTCAACAGGTGGCCATATAGTGACCAGTACTGCACTGTTGTTGCATTTTTGACCATCTGTCTTGGGTCAGTGTATTACCTGCACCTACCTTTGGTTAACTTTGAGCGTTTCATTGCAGTGACCCGCCCATTTCAATACACCACTCGCATCACCGTAACGCGTGTACGCGTTACTGTGATAATTTTGTGGAGCGTTGCAGCCTTTTCAGCAATTGCGAGGTCTTTTCTACCTTACAAGATAACGTATTTTCCTCATTTTCACTGTTGCCTTGTGGGATCAGTTGGGTCAGATATCTTTGGAACAATTTATATTGTTGTTTTAACTATTATTCCTCTATGTTTATCTGTTTACTTCTTCATTCGATTATATGCTGTAGCTAGGTATCACACGAGACAAATAGAGGCACAAGTAAGAAGTTGTCATCGTAATGCTGTACAAGGTGGAAGCCGTAGGGAATTGGAAAGAAAGACGTCCGTAACTTTCTTTCTAATGACGGTATCTCTTATTGTGTGTATGACTCCAAAGATCATTGTGAATATCTATGAGAACATAACAGCAGAAGAACTAAACGTGTGGTTTGTGAGCATTGCTGTGGTGATGGCAGCATTGAACTCAATTATCAATGTCATTATCTATTATTGGAGAACGGCTGCTTTTAGAAAGGCAGCAAGAGACATTATTTTGGCACAACTGCATTATTGTAAGAATTATTGCAACAGAAAATGTTTAAATTGATTGTCTATGTATCACTCTTACTAGGTTTCTATGCGGACATCGTACATGGACATTCCAGGATGCTCATCCGGAACACAAACGTGCTTTGCAACACGCGAACGACGACACACCGGTCAAATGTAAGAACTTTGCTATACCCTACGTGTCAGATCTGTCTGGAAAACTTCGGAGGATTTTCGGTCAACATCAGATCCCCGTCGCATTTAAAGCTGCCAACAGTTTGAGACAAAAACTGGTTCACCCAAAAAAAAACCATCTAAAGCTGAATTTATACTCGGTCGCTTTTGCAAAAAAGCGATTCTCGCGTATGCACAGGGTTTATTTCCGTTTTCAGAGCGTCAATTCAATCAATCAATAAAAATCACCGAGGAAAAAACGACGTCGCTTTTTAATTGTATTTACCACTGTAAAAAGTTGATCAGAGAGTTTAGTGTCCAATGTAGAAGGATACATTAGAAGATTCCATCTGTGGAGAAAGCTCCACACAAATAGAGGTTATAGTATCAATATTGTTTTCAATCTGTTGGTTGTGTTACGATCCGTAATGACTGAAGGCCAAAGTCACCTTTTACACAAATTCACACGGATGCACAACAATAATACACTGTTTGATTAAGTTAACAATATCTGAATCTTTAAATCAAAAGATAAGTATAATCTATCAATAATCTTGTGAGAGAACATAAATACATATGATCAGTCAGAATCAATCAATTACACTGTGTTAAATAAAGATACTTGTACCATACCTCTGTGGTTTTACTTCCTAGTACCACTCTCTAGAGTGGAGTCAAAACCCATGTACCATTCCCATGTTCCACTCCAGAATAACAAGTCACATGGGAGATCACTTGTCCCACCCTCTAGTATAAACTTTAAAAATAAACAGACCCACCCAAAGAGTGGTCCTACTCCAGACATAACATGTGACATGGGAGACTACTTGTACCATCCTCATAACAGGTGTGCCCAGAGAGTGATCTTTTTTCAATTAAAATTTCCAAGTAACCTCAATAAGGGTTCAAAAGACAACATTATGTAACCTCACAACAAGGGTTCCATGTGGGTGTATACTTTTAGGACATTATGTTTGAATACATAGGCCTAGATTACTTGGCTAGAGTTTTGTCCTTGTAGAGTGCTCCTTTTTGCCATGTATCACTCTGCCCTGGTACAAGTAACTTATTCGCCTGAAGGCCACTCGTGGAATAACTATTACTTAATCCAGCAGCCTTCTTGTTGTTGATTTGAAAGTTCTGATGTCAATGTTCTCAATTTGTTTTGATCAACTTTATACATGAGAGGATACCCATAAATGTCATCGATCTCATGAAATAACTTTGAATTATAAACAAAGGTAAATAATCAAGTTAAATTACTCAGGGCACATTCGAAACCTTTGTTTGTTTGAGACATAAATATTATGGTTTAATGTCCAAAATGGTTGAATTCAGTTAATTCGGTTTTTAATTACCTCTTCGGGTTGCGTTGAAAATTAAATATATTGCTTATTGGGTATGCAACATTAATGGTAATTGTATTATATAGTACTCTCTTCTCTTGAAAATATTTTACTCAACTTGCGTAAAAAGGTCACAACTCAACAAATTGAGAAAAAAATTACTCAAATTGAGTAAATAATACCCAACATTGAGCTCATATTGATAAACAATACGCTCAGTATTGGGTACTATTTATCAATATTTTAGCTCAATGTTGGGTATTATTTCCTAAATTTGAGTAATTTTTACTCATTTTGTTGAGTTGTGACCTTTTTACTCAAGATCAGTAAAATATATTTAAGAGTGTAGTCCTCGTATCGTGTTAATCATAGCTTTATCCTACGGTCTTTCTGTAGCCAGCAACCATCGTGACATTATTAATACCTAATATAGTGTATGGGAGTCTTGGCTTAATTTACAATTAATGGCGTTAATGCTGTGTTGTGATAGTGTTCTACGTGACGGGTTTTCCTTGACTATTAGTTGCTAAATACATCACAAAAAGCAAGTACCCTTGCACAGTGTCATCGCCCCGATATCTTCATGGCAGAAATCGCCATGGTAGATTGAATCCACAGCCACGCATGGCCATTTGTATCGACCTGTATAATAGGCCGAAGGACATCTGACTAAGGCTACTGACAATAGCCCCGATTACCTCGGTGACTGACCTCGCTGTTTCAAGTCGAGCATGGTAGCCATAGGTCATATTCTTTTAGACTACCTTCACGATTGGCCGATACACTGCGCTATATAATTCGGCACATATAAATCAGAATTATTGCGGAATTATTGTCAGTTTTTGACTCAAGACGCAAGCTGCTGTCTCAAAGCGCAAACTAACGACTATCATTATCTGTTCAAAATATATATTCATGTGCAAGGGACCACATCTGGTTTCTTTATACGAAATCATTTACGGGAGATATTCATCATTTTCTACACCGGTATCCAAAGATTTTCTTCTCATATCAAACTCGTGCATAGCAAATTCACGTGTATCGATCCCGGGTATTCATTTAAGTATCTCTGCTGACAAAGTAATTATTAGCCAGGCGATGTCGGTGTGCCTTGGACGAAAAACGAGTGTCCAGAAACGAGATAATGCGAACATCCTTTGTAAGGAGTGTCATTCAAAGTCTAAACACATCAGAGAATCCATCTGGATCAGGAAAAGGGGATCCAGCGTCATGAATAGGGACGAGGGGGTCCACTACTGAAGTCACGTATACGATCTTATCCTGACTGATACCCCATCTACAGTCGGGATCCGGCAAACCGGAAGTGGTGAGGATCTACCATCATCATTCTGATGATGACTTTCGACCACTATGATGTTAGACGAAACCGTCAATCGTGAGTAAAATTCTGGTTTTGTGCAAAAGAAATTTATTCAATCTGTTTATAAATGTTATCAGTATTAATTTGTAATCGAGAAATACTGCTTCTCAAAATATTGCTTTATTACGAAACGGTACAAAATTATTAACCACTACGATACAAACACCATTTCAATGTCGCAGAAAAATAAAGCAATAGAGTATTAGAAAAAACTGATGTTCGTGTGGATACTTCAGTAGTTTCACAAAAGATGTATCAAAACATGTCACTTTAAATGTCGTTTGATTGGTGCTATAACGATACTCAGTGCAACAAAGCCATATCTTCATAGCTGCCCTCGGTAATGTTGTGTATAAATGCAATTGTGCTTATGAATAGTATTACTCAGGGGAGCGATAATGAAGTTGAGCCTTTGTTGCTCTGAACTCTCGATTAATATAATGTGGAAGGAGAATCATACCCGGCGATCACGCTTTCATACTCGCAGTGATTGGATGTCTTATGCACACATAGACCATCAAGACTACGACAACAGGTCCAACATTGTGTCTCACAACGGGCCTACTTTTGGGACGAACGACAGACAACACTTTAAACTGATTCTCAGAGTTGGGATTATCATTTGCTCACCTTCGGAACCTGCTGAAAGTGACACGTTCCCTTGTCCAATCATTTGATGGCCTTGTACATACGTCTTTTGGTAAAAGTCGTCGCATCGTGACCGTAGTCAGGTGACACGCCGACAAAGTTAAGAGTTGTATGCTCTGGAAAGAATATCCGCCCGGATCGTTATTGAGATCAACAATAATATTCCTGATGTAAGATAAGCGGCAGTTTGACCAAGAAACCTTTGTTTGCATGAAACAGTACGTTTTACTCTCAATAAATTATACTGTAATTATTCTATTCATCGCAACATGTCTACAAACAGAACAGAAGCATACGACATTCCTCCAAGTGTCATCATCTTCAAAGCAACCTCTCTTGGAACAATCATCGTCTTAAGCTTCATTCTTAATGCTTTAACCCTCGTAATCCTTCATCGTATGCGAGATATGAACCGCATTACGAGAGTTTTCTTAACATCAATGACGGTAACAGATCTATGCAGTCTTGGTTATTACTTCCCTATATTTGCATCTGTCTTGGGTCAGTGTATTACCTGCACCTACCTTTGGTTAACTTTGAGCGTTTCATTGCAGTGACCCGCCCATTTCAATACACTACTCGCCTCACCGTATCGCGTGCACGAGCTACTGTGTTAATTCTGTGGAGCGTTGCAGCCTTTTCAGCAATTGCGAGGTCTTTTCTGCCTTACAACATATCGTATTCTCCTCGTTTGAATGATTGCACCGTGGGATCGGTTGGGTCAGAAATCTTTGGAATAATTTTTATAGTTCTATTAACTATTATTCCCCTATGTTTATCTGTTTACTTCTTCATTCGATTATATGCTGTAGCTAGGTATCACGCCAGACAAATAGAGGCACAAGTAAGAAGTTGTCAGCGTAATGCGGTACAAGGTAGGAGCTGTGGGGAATTGGAAAGGAAGACGTCCGTAACTTTCTTTCTAATGACGGTATCTCTTATTGTGTGTATGACTCCAAAGATCATTGTGAATATCTATGAGAACATAACAGCAGAAGAACTAAACGTGTGGTTTGTGAGCATTGCTGTGGTGATGTCAGCCTTGAACACAATTATTAATGTCATCATCTATTATTGGAGAACGGCTGCTTTTAGAAAGGCAGCAAGAGATATTATTCTAGCACAAATGAAGCGAATAGTGCGAACGTAGTGTAACAGAAAATGTCTAAATTGATTGTCTTTGTGTTACTATAGTATTACTTAGTACCTTTCAGCAAAACTGTCATCTCTGACGTTATGCTGGCAGATTTGATTCACTGGAAGAAAGCGTTATAGCTCTTTGTGGACATGAAGTCAATGAATCAAATTAAAGTATACGTTTTTGAAGGTTCTCAATCATCCAGGTATAATTTAATATTAAAATGAACTCGTAAAACTATTCAACTGCACCTACGTTTTTGTATCTTATGTACATATTCAGACCGTCTGTCGATCTAGCGGCAATTGGTCATTAACCTGTGATAAGATTTTGTTGCCTTAGATCGTTGATTTTGAGTCAAACTTCCAGTAGGAATGTCAGTGGACAAAAAGAGCACACATACGGAACAATACTTATTGTTTGACGCACACCACCCTTGGTACACTAGGTGGGAGTTATCCGAACACTGCTCCATAGAGCGGGTACCATATCTTTGGACGAGATCGTGAAAGAAGAGGAACACAAACACTCAAATCGGCTTTGGGTGTGTGCGGACATCGCAAATGGACATTCCACAAAGCTCTTCCTGGAAATAAACGAACTTCCAAACTACACTCGCGACACGCGACGCGACGTTATACCGGTCAAACGGAAGAACGTTACCATCCCTTAGGTGTCATTTATTATCTGTCTGAAAAACTTCGGAGAATTTTCGGCCAACATCTGATCCCCGTCTCATTTAAACCTACCAACATTTTGAGACAGAAGCTGGTTCACCCAAAAGACAAGCCACCCAGGACAAACAGAGGAATATTGCCATACAATATGTAAGGATACCGATTGCCTGGACTGTACATTAACATAGGTGAAACAAAACAGACATTAGCAAAACGTACGTATCAGCACAGACGAACTAGTACCGGTTGTGGTGATTCCACCGTGTATACGCCAGTGTAGTCCGCACGACTGGCTGCAGGCGGTGATGGAAGCGATATCGCCAATTTTGAGGTCGTCATTGGATTAACACATAATCATGAAATCTTCACAAACAATTCTAAATTTGTTATGTGGTGTCAAAGCAAAATTATCTTACTCTAAAACCGCCGGGGTTCTACAAAGTACCCCACTGCAAGTATGTTAATTTTCCATATGTAATTGCTAACCGTGTATTTTGAATGGGGCTGTCAGCCCTGTATCTTCGCCAGCCTCGTACGTCACGTGTCGCGCTTCCTATGCCACCTGACTGGCTGCTCCGCAACCTGTCCGGCCTGAAAGTAACCTGTTCATGTCCATAATTTTATGTATTTTACTTTTACGAGGGGTGGGAAAACATTTGACGAAAATCGTCCAAAATGGTCAACAAGGCCTATATTTCGACGGACAGCATTCCACATGGAGAGGATGGGGCAAAATGTTTCACAGTCCCCTGACTACACCACTGGATCGAAGTGGGCATTTAAAAAAAAAATCAAACAAAAGACGATTAAAAAACAAACCAGGACACAAATTTAGTGAAAATCAAAGGTCAACCAAATTATTTGACCTACAATGTATGTATTATGTACAGCTCATTCAGAATCAATATTTGTGAAGATGAATTCCAGCTATTTTGTGTAGACGCTAAAACAAAGTAAAATGTTGGAGTCAAATCTAGCAAGATCATTTGTATGGCTCTCCTTGCAGAAATGCCATCTTCCAAACTAATGAAGAAAGTGTGGATATGTGATAACGAGATTTAATTGGGTTACTACTATTTTTTGCCAGCGAAGTAAAGCGAAGAACTTCGCCACTTTCTTCTGGTTAAACGGTCGGAGGTTGATCTTGTTTGGAATGGAAACTATAATCTCGCTTACCTCAAATAAATGTTATCGGACGAGGTCAGGGTTCTGTTTTTGCAACTGGCAAACATGTGTTTTGCCAGTTTTTGTCTGTTTAAACTGGCAAAAATGCCATAAAACACATAAACAGTAACACACAACTTTAAATGAATCAATCATTTAACATATTTTTTCTCATCAAGTCCTTAGAATGAAAGCGATTTGAATTTGATATGATACATTTCAGTGCATTGCATTTTTGAGCAATGAAATCCCATGCCATTAATTTTTTTAATATGTTTCTATAATTGAAAAATCTGGCCTGATCACACTCAGGAAATTATTTTATGACTCAATGTTTTTTAGATGAATTGCTATCTTTGCCGGCGAAAACTGTGTTTACCAACTGGAAAAACCCGCGGTTAAACTTGCAAAACCTGGAAGAGGTTGCTAAATAACCTATTGCCTTCGCCTGTATTATAGATCACACTAACTGACAAAAACATGACTCAATATTAAGTTTGCTTAATCTTAAGTTACAACACTTACAATAAACAATTAGCATAAAATGATGTAATAGATATGGCTTTAGTATCTAACAAGAGAGCAGAGAATTATATATAGTTAATTCCCGCACAGGACTTTATTATCGATATTACTTCCCGCTACATTCTAAATCAGCAAAGACTTCACATCGTCCATCGTTGTTTTATGATGATGATCCTACTGTGCAGACACTCCGCGCAAAGTTTAAGATTTTTCAGAAGTAAATCTTTCGCTGTTTACCTGAATGCAGCGCAGCTGTCTCCAATAATACACGACAGCATTCATACTCGCATTAGAAACTGACATCATTTGCAGTTATTTGCGCAAAACAAATAAACCAAACGTTCAAGTCCTTCCGTGATAAGTTCTACTAGATGTAAATGAGCAGTTGAAGGCACTGTATAGATGACCGTGCAAATAAAGCTAAAAAGTAAGTATGAGAAAAGAAAAAGAAAAAGAAAGTTACAGAAGTTCTTCTCTCTAATTGTCTGCAATTCTTCTTGTGGACTAGCCCGACTACCCGTTCTTGAGCTATTTGTGAAGCATGGATTCGCGCTAGTTTGTGTAGACGGCAAAACAAAATAATAGATATCAGGGTTGCAGTCACAGCTTGCAACATCATTATGTATGGTTCCTCTGATATCGTTACAATTGTGCATATATTGTGAATAGTAAGCGACCCCGGTAAATGATATTGGCTGGTCGAACACCCCTGACAACTTCCAAGAATAACCAAAGGACCAAGAAAGTATAAAAAAAACAGCGGGCTCTGAATACCGACACTCAAGAGACCGAAGAGTAGTGAAATGGTCGTTATGATAGCTAAATGATCTCTTCACATCGACCCTCGTTGTTTCATGATGACTGTCAGAAGTAACTCTTTCACTGTTTTCCTGAAAGCAGCAGTTCTCCAATAATACACAACAACATTCATACTCACATTAGAAACTGTCATCATTTGCGCAAAACAAATGAACCAAGCGTTCAGGTCCTTTCCTGTTAAGGGGTACTACACCCTGGCCAATTTTGTGCCTATTTTTGCATTTTTCTCAAAAATTATAGCACATTGGTGACAAGTAAGATATGTATATTATAGGGCAAAGACTACAACTACTGTACTGAAAATTCAGCAACTCAAAGCAAGTAGTTATTGATTTATTGATCAAATACTGGTTTTCCTCATTTTTGACTGTAACTCCACAACTGTTGTCTGTGCTGAAATAAAATTTCCAGAGCAGTAGTTGTAGTCCTTGCCCCTATAATATACATATCTTACTTGTCCCCAATGCGCTATATTTTTTGAAAAAAAAGAAAAAATAGGCACAAAATTTGGCAGGGGTGTAGTACCCCCTTAAGTTCTCATAAATATAAATGATCAGTTAGGGCACTGTACAGATGATCATGCAAATAGTAATTAGTTAAAAGTCACAGAGGTTATTCTTTCTAATTCTCTGCCATTCTTCTTGTGGACTACCCGTTCTTGAGCCACTATCTGTGCAGCATGGGTTTTACCTATTTTGTGTAGACGGCAAAACAAAATAATAGATATCAGGGTTGGCAATTTAGCTAACAAGATCAATTGCATGGTTCCTCCAAAATCAATACCATCTTCCACACCAACTATGCAAGTGTGCATATACGCTGAATAGTAAATGACACTGGCTGGTTGAACAGTTGTGCCAACTTGCATAATGACCGCAAAAGACCAGAGGAGTATAACGAAACAGCGGGCTCTAAATACCGTCACCCAAGAAGAGTATTGGTAGGGTCGGGTAATAGCGACATATCTCTCTACGTTGACCGCGGCAAGATTAAGAGCAAACAATGTACCAACTATTGATCCTAAGTGAGCGAAAACGGAACAGCTTAACTCTCCAAAAGGCCATTTGTTTTGTATGTATTGTAGACGCAATTATAGGTAGCCAATATATGATTCCGAGCAAGTCGATGCTGGTCATAGATGTTAAGAAAACCCTCGTGACAGGGTTAATATCTCGCATTTTATATAGAACAATAAGATTGAAGGAGTTCAAGATAAGATCTACCGCCAAAAGTATGGTCAGAGTGCATGCTTTCATGATGAGTAAGCTATCGGGGATGATAGAGTCCGACATAGAAGCATTGGATGCATTTGAAGATACCATATTCTGTGAAAATGTCGCTCGATATGAAAATGCACAATTATAGTATATAATATTGTTCTCAGTCTGTCGGTTGGTCACTGATCTAATAGCCTAACTATGATGCCCATGCCCAGGGTAGGTTTTACCGTGATTGACAAAGATTGTATTTACCACTGATCAGGGATTGAATTGTCCAATGTAGAAGCATTGGATACAATGAGAGTCCATTCGTGAATATGTTTATTATAATGGTGTTCCATCTCAACAGCAAAATCTTACTTGCGGTGTGCCTCAAGGTTCAATACTGGGTCCACTACTTTTCATTATATATGTTAACGATATTCACTTAATTACTGAGTCACTTGGTGTGATTTCATTTGCTGATGACACCAATTTATTTTACTCTCACAATCAGTTTAATGTTATTGAGGAGGTCTGCAACAAAGAGCTTATTAATGTGAATAGATGGTTCCCGGTAAATAAATTATCTGTCAATGCTAAAAAAACGAATTATATGTTACTCGGTACCAAGAAGAACACAAAACCTGAGTACAATTTGCAATTGTTTCTTGACTCTGACAGGCACTCAAGAACACCGCTTGAAAAAGTGCCAAGCACTAAGTTTCTAGGTCTACAAATTGACCAGAATATCACTTGGAAAGAACATATTGATAATATTGTAAAAACATGTTCAAGAAATGTCGGTATCATTAATAAATTAAAAACTTCCTCCCACATGAGGCGTTATATACATTGTATTGCTCTTTGATATTACCGTATATCAATTATGGTATCTTAGCTTGGGGATGTGCATGTTCATCATACATAAATGATCTTTTTAAAATTCAAAAGAGGGCACTTCGTATTATAAGTGCAAGTGATTATAGAAGTAGCACAAATCCCTTACTGATTAGGTATAATACTTTAAGTGTCAGGGATATGTATACATTTGAACTTGGTTTATTTATGTACAAACATGATAATGGACTTTTACCGAGTGTTTTTGATGATTTATTTGTAAAACAGTCTAAGATCCATGACTTGAATACCAGATATAAAGATCGTCTGAGGCTTCCATTTATCAAAAGAGCTTTCTGTGACAAATCTATTAAATATGCAGCTACTAAGTTATGGAATAATGTTGATAACAGTATTAAAAGTTCATCATCGATTAATCAATTCCGCCATGTATTTAAAAAACATCTCATGCAAAGTTACTGTTAATTCCTATTGTATCTGATTTATGTGACCACATTGGATATTTATATTTTATATTACTTATTGTTGTGCATTTTCTTATTTACTATTGTTTACTGTTATTTTTCATGTATTTAGGTTAATTCATATCAAGATATGACAGTTTACTGTTGCTTCTTCATTGAAATGACAATCTGCTGCCATGTCTAATGATGAATTAACCAATCAAGGGATCACAGACTTTCAGGCCTCTTCTTGGCCTTTCCTGTGATTCCTTCACTCTCACTTGTATTATGATTTTGTATGTATCCTATGTATATTTGCTATTTGATGAGTGAAAAAAATAAATGAATGAATGAATGAATGAATGAATGAAGAAAGATATAGGTACAAAGTTATCACGCCAATATTATTTCCAATCTGGTAATTATTTGTCTAATCTAGTGACTATTCGTCTAATCTAGTTACTATTCGTCAAATCTGGTGGTTATTCGTACGTCTAATACCATGTTCAAATCATAATCCCCGGGCAAGGTGTTACCATGATCGGCACAGATTGTATTTAAACTTTGATTGGAACTGACTTCAAACCCTTAAGTTCCATGGAGACCTAAAGATGATGGTTTGGTGACAAAAATGGTTATATTCAGATAATTCCGTTTTCATTACCTCTTCCAATCGCGTTAAAGTGAAATATATTGCTTCATATTGGGCATGCATATTTGTAGAATCATACTCCAGTCGTTGGATCGTGTTTATCATTACCTTTATGTGTGGAAGTCTGCTAAATTTACGATTAATGGTGTTAATGCTGTATTGTGATTGTGTTCTAAGTGACAGGTTTTCTAGTCTGGGCTTCTTTTTGTTTTTGCAGTTTGAAAATTTGATGGATATGGATGGATTTTAACTTATTATCCCCAATAAAGGAAGAAGTTACCTTTTGTGATTTGTTTATAATAATATAATGATTACCACTATTACTTTGTGGCCAAGAAATACTGCTTCTCAAAAGTATTAGGAATTATTAGTATTATTAGTATCGTGTGGATACTTCAGTAGTTTCACAAAAGATGCATCGAAACACGTCACACTTATTAAAAGTCGTTTCATTGGTGCTACAACGATCCTCAGTGCAACAAAGCCATATCTCCAATAGCTACCCTGTGTAATGTTGTGTATAAATGTAATTGTTCTGATGAATAGTATTACCCAGAGGAGCTAGTGCAGTTGAGCCTTTGTTGCACTGAGCCCTCGATTAATATATTGTGGAAGGCGAATCATGCCCATCGATCACGCTTTCATACTCGCAGTAATAGGATGTCTGATGGGACACATAAACCATGAGGACTACGGCAGCAGATCAAACACTGTGTCTCAACGACACTAGTTTTGGTACGAACAAACGACAACTGTCAGACGTGATCACACCTTTAAACTGATTCGGAACCTGCTGAAAGTTGCACTTTCCCTTGTCCTGTTATTTGATGGACTGGATTACGTCTTTTGGTAAAAGTTGTCGCGTCGTGACAGGTGATACACCGGCAAAGTTAAGAGTTGTATGCTCTGGAAAAGACTTTCGGCCCGGATCGTTATTGATATCAATAATAACATTCCTGGTGCGAGATAAGCGACAGTTTGACCAAGAAACCTTTGTATGAAACAGGTTATACTCTCATTAAATTATACTGTTACTATTCTATTCACCACAACATGTCTACAAACATAACAGAACTTTACGACATTCCTTCAAGTATCATCATCTTCAAAGCAACCTTTCTTGGAACAATTATCGTCTTAAGCCTCATTCTTAATACTTTAACCCTCATAATTCTTCATCGTATGCGAGATATGAACCCCATTACGAGAGTTTTCTTAACATCAATGACGGTAACAGATCTATGTAGTCTTGGTTATTACTTCCCTATATTTGCATCAACGGTTGTCAACAGGTGGCCATTTAGTGACCAGTACTGCACCATCGTCGCATTTTTGACCATCTGTCTTGGGTCATTGTATTGCCTGAACCTACCTTTGGTTAACTTTGAGCGTTTCATCGCAGTTACCCGCCCATTCCAATACACCACTCGCCTCACCGTAACGCGTGCACGTGCTACTGTGATAACTCTGTGGAGCGTTGCAGCCTTTTCAGCAATTGCGAGGTCTCTTCTGCCATACAAGATATCGTATTCTCCTCACATGCACGGCTGCACCGTGGGATCTCAATCGGTTGGGTCAGATATCGTTGGAACAATTTACACAATCGTTTTAGCTATTATTCCTTTATGTTTATCTATTTACTTCTTTATTCGATTATATACTGTGGCTAGGCATCACGCGAGACAAATACAGGTGCAAGAAAGAAGTTGTCAGCGTAATGCGGTACAAGGTGGAAGCCGTAGCGAATTGGAAAGGAAGACTTCAGTAACCTTCTTCCTAATGACTGTATCTCTTGTTGTGTGTATGGCTCCAAAGATCATTGTGTATACCTATGAGAACATAACAGCAGAAGAACTAAACATGTGGTTTGTGAGCATTGCCGTGGTAATGTCAGCCTTGAACACAATTATTAATGTCATCATCTATTATTGGAGAACGGCTGCTTTTAGAAAGGCAGCAAGAGATATTATTTTGGCACAACTGAAGCGAATTGTGAGGAATGAATTAGTGTAACATAATGAAATGTTGAAATTAATTGTCTATTTGTAACTATTTACTAGGTTTCAGCAAAACTGCCATATAATTACGGTATGATTTGATTCACTGGCAGAGAGGCATTACAAGCTCTTTGTGGACATGAAGGCAATGATTCAAATCAAAATATACGTTTGTGAAGGTTGTCATTCATCCAGGTATAATTAGATATTAAAATGAACTATTTAACTGGACCAACGTTTTTTTATCCTATGTACATCTTTAGGCCGTCTGAATAGTTTTATGAGTTCATTTGAATAATTGAAACAAATCACTTTAAAATCAATACGACCTTAATTTACCTGTTGAACAGGACACCTCTCCTTATCAAACTACTGTCATTCTTCTTCAAAAAATAATAGAGGTTATCCGTGTTCTAGCTGCATATCCTATCAGCGACTGCTATACCTTGTTTAGGACTTTCAAAAGAAGTACCTGCATGTGCAATCATGACTGTTTCAAAATAGCCCGCCAAAGTCATGCAGGTAACTTCGAGGTCGTGCATTGAATTGGTTTGAATGAGGAATACTACGGGAACCAGCGCCTTTTGTTAGAAGTCACACATGAGAAAAGTGGATAACCTCTATGGGAGTGACATTTCCCATCCTGGCTGAACAGATTATAATAGTTATACTTGTATGTTTCCTCCGCAGAGCCTTGCCGGTTCGCTGGCTCGAAACAGTAGCGTAACCAGGATTTTTTCAGAGGGGGGGAGGTGGAGTGCAAAATTTCAAACTGAGGGCAAGGGGAACAGATATTTCACAGCCCCTCCCCTCCTCCTTGGCTACGCCACTGGATCAAAATACCGTAAAACCTCGTCTACAAGCATATAAAGTGTTTTTGATAAAAGCTTAATTAATACGAAACAAGCGTCAATATAGCAATACAATAGATTGGTCTTACAATAATACTTGTTTGTATATGCTTGGATCTGTAATTTATTTGCTCAAACTCCATAATGGAGCCTGGAATAATTTAGCTTTCATCAGAAGCACTATATATGGTTGTAGACGAGATTTTACGGTAGGCATTTGACCGGGGTATTTGAAAGAATTTTTCCAAGTTAAAAGACAAATTCGATTCAAAAATAAATCAGTACAAACATTTAATGAAAATAAAGGTCAGTCGAATTCTTTGACCTCCAATGTATGTATTAAACACAGCTCATTTCAGAACCTCGATTTAAAAAATAATGGTTATTACAATTACTTAAACAGTCAGTAGGGATAACGTCAAACCTCAACTGGCGGTCGACCACAGGCGTCTCAGCAGAACCAGTGTTTGAGCCCAGTTTCTATATTAAGGGTTTGGTGCAAGAAAGGCCTAACTGCAATAGCTGCCTGTGGGCAAATTGACAATTTGTACAATCTTTTACACACTTGGCAGCTATTGGATATAGACTTTTCTTGTACTCATAATTGTTCAGAACAATAGGACGTGGTTGAATCGCAACCAGGTCCCCGTCGTTCGACTGGCGGTTGGGTTGAAGCCATCCCTTAGTAGAACATAATACACAGTATCAAATAACATTCTCTACGGTATAAACAACATAAATTACATGGAAGCTATACTCCACAGAGCTAGAGCCACAGAGCATAATAACCAGTACCTCGTATACTATACTGTAACACTCTATATTTTTGGTGTGACTTGATAGACATAGAGATAACTGACAGTTATTTTTTGATATTCTTATTTGTTAACGAGTGAGAATTACCTCTGCTGATGTTATCTGAATGACGAATCGTTATATCTTCTGGAGGATGCAGAATATATTGCTTATTACAAGTTAACAACGGATAACATTTTCACAATGGTCGCTGAACAAACTATTGTAAAATTTGCACATGCGTTTATCCTCAATTTTGTCAAAATTTTGATTTTTTTCACACTTTGCTTGTACTTTAATGGACTAATACGGTATGTCGCAAAACGGAAGACCAGCCAATCAGATTCGCCGATGAAATAGCGATTGTTTAATTTTTATCTCATTGGTTCTTTCAAAATCAAATCATTTTGAGGGCACTTTTTAACGAAAATATAACATTGTTTTAAATAATGTTAACCCCAGCATGGCAAATTGAACTATGTTGAAATATCGTTTTGTTTTTAATTATAATTATGAATAACTGCCCTTAATGGGTAGCTTTCTATAGTCATAGTTCAGGCACACCATATTTGTAAGTAAATTTCACCGTCACAGATATGTACAAGGTTCGTTACCATGAATGGTTTCTCAGCTTCTATGTCCATCATATTATCTTTATATCATCTCAATACAGCTGATATCCTGAAAACGTCGTGTATTTATAGTACGGATCGCCATACACGGACTGCATATCATAACCTAGGAACATTAGTGCAAGTTGGTCGCCTTGAGCTAACTGAACAACAACCTGGTTGCTAACAGTATCGTATAGATATGATCCATCGTATGACCTGAAAACCGTGGCAAGGATATCTTGGTTTCTAACGAGGTTTATGATTGGGTAATCTGGGGTGATGATGGTGAAAGCAAAGACATACATTCCTGGATTGGTGCAGGTGAAAATTCCGGTGGATATGTCAAAGTTATTGCCTACATTCGTGGTGACTTGGTCAAAGGTCAAAATGTCACTCATATTACCAACTTGAGCACTGGTTTTGTATACAGTGAATGCACAATTCCCTGCTTGGCGAGATGGGGTAGACACCGGCTTTGGGAGGGATATTACAGGGCGATTTCCACGCGGTCCTTCTGGTCCGGGGATTTTGGGGTAAAGCCCAGGTGACACTTTCAGAGACGTATCGATATCATTAGGAGTATAGCGTCGAAGTGTAGATGTGGCGTCGGTGTTGTCCTTGAAGACAGAATTTGTTATGATTGTGTTTGATTCAACTGGACGTAACGCCGCCCATGATGTATGCAATGCCATCAACATTAGGTATAACAGTGAAGTAGCTGAAACAAAAAGGAAAAAATGATGGTCATAAATTCTGTGGGAACATAACGTAAAGTAAACAATAATAAATATCAATATACATAAAACTGGATGTAATGTTATCAGTCATCCAGTCATTGAAATCAACAATTATTTACTGAATTTAATATAATTCTGGAACTTACTTAGTTTTACAAATGAACTTGCTACGTTGCATCTGATACCATCAGACTTCCTCAAGTACCACGTGACCAGCCCAGCGGGTCAGTTGCATGAACAAGTCTGATGGTATGACACAGCGTTTATGTTGTAAAACCATGTAAGCTCTAGTATTAGATTAATTTCTACACATTTGTAACTTTACGTAAGAAAGTGCCATTAATATCCATGATTATTTATCACTTCCTTCAGCGAGTCTGATAACGAACGTCTCAAGTATACACATGCAATATGTGGTCAGACTCATAAACTTGTCTAGTTTGTACGCCCCCTCGTCTTTATTCATGGTGTTATAGCCTTTGATTTACTCATAAATAAACGGCAACCAGTAAGTTTGGCTACGTCATTAAGACCAGGCAGTGTTGCCGTTTCTACTAACATATAGAGTGATCACGATTCCTGATAGGAATTTCTGAGTGAGTATCATTTTTTTGATCTGAAAAATTAACATGTGCTACTTAATTGAACTATGAACGATCCTGAATTTGATTTCAAGAGGACTTGAATTAGATTTGGGTCGGTTTACGGTTCCAGATTAAAGTGTTAAAAGTTCGAATAAAGTATTTTTGGTCTTGAAGGACAAACAATCTATCGTAGACGATACGTAATATAATGTAAACTGTATTTGTTATAAAATAATAACCAGTCTTTCCAAACTAATGTCCACTGCACAACACGGTGTCAATTAAAGTTCACGGGATGAGTTTCAAACTCTTTCCCGTCGTGTTACGCTGATCAAAACAAGGAAAAAAGAAAGAAAGCCACACCTTTGGGGAATGAACGTATAAATGTCATGCTGCTTTTTATACATTCCACCGGTTGTTAGCTCTAGCAAACGACATTTTGTATAGGAAGCAGTTTGAAGGAAAGTTTGTACTCCTAGCTATAACATGCATGCAGATATACATTTATTATATCTTGTTTTGAAATCAATAATAATAATGGTTTCGACTCAATAATAATAGTTGGTTATGGAATTGCCACTAGTAATACACATAGACATCAAGACATGTAGTCTACACATAGACTAAGCTACACCAAGATAGACTAATACACGGTTTATAAGTATCGTCTATCCATTGATGTTCTTCCGTCAAAAAACAAAAAAAAGCACTTACCCATGTTTCTTGATCCTGGCTAAAGTTGTGTGTATCTTATGATCCGTGTCTTTGTACATCCAAGTGTGATTATCAACTCAAAAATACTTACAGCCCGCTGATATTTATATTACTTGTACACGTGTGATGTTCATTGCCAAAACAAAACAGTTCCCATAAGTCCATGCGGCATACCTTTCAAGTTCATGAAAATTTATAACAACAATTTATTTCACACTAAATCGAAAACGTCTAGGAACAAAAAATCATCCATATAATGAACAGATCGTATCAGATGATCGGTTTTAAATGATAAGAATATCTATTTGGATTGAATTTGTTACAATTTGCAGTGGAATCATATCATTCAAAAATAGCTACTATGCAATAGCTTTCAATTGCATTGTGGGATATGTATGGAGTCGTTGATCTCATCGGATAGTGGTGCTCATGGGGTGACGGATACCACACTGGTATATCCCCGGTATCTATCCTGTCACGTTGCCTTGGCGTAATCGATTGTTCTATCCAGGGCTAATAAACGGAAACCATCGGAACTATTAAATTTGTATTTGACTTCCTTATGCCTGGATTTTGAAGGCTAATTAGTTGCTAAAGTTAAGTTGTTTTATGTTGTTTTATATAAAGATAAACTGGTGATTCATTTGGCACAACTTGCTTGACATTGTGGTTGCCAAACACAATGGATACATATATAACTATTATAGTCCACGTGGTAGTTAAAATAAAGGTTTGGTTATTTAATATGTAACAATATGGCTATACTAAATTACCAAGACCGCAGCACATGTCGTCGGCTGTATTCCATAGTGGCGTATAGTGATTTTTGGTCATTTTTTTGAAAATTGGCACATATGTCTTTAATGATGTTCTCTTTCATTTTTTCTAAGTGTCATCAGTCATAATTAGCTAATTAATTAGTAATTGATTAATTAAATGTGGCGTATAGTTACAAAGTGACATTTTTCGTATTCCATAGTGGCGTATCGACCATACGCCACTTTTTATACACATTTTATAATTATGAAATATCGGCAAAAATGAAAAACATCGTATGTCATAGTGGCGTACGCGTATCGGACCTATACGCCACTATGGAATACGATGTTTTTCATTTTTTTCGATATTTCATAATTATAAAATGTGTAAAAAGTGGCGTATGGTCGATACGCCACTATGGAATACGAAAAAGGTTAGGGTATTGCGTTTTGTTCGTTTTCCATAGTGACGTATAGTTTTATTGTCAGTTTGCCAGCAAAAGTATGTATTTATTTCTTTTGAAAATATATAACAATAAAATCTATTTAGTTTACTACAGAAATTTCACATCATTTACAAAATATAATGAATGTCTGATTTACACAACTCGATTTTAAATTGGCATTTCTTCAAACCCGATTTTCTCGAAAAGTTGTTTATTCACGGCGCCCCACTATACGCCACTATGGAATACGGACGACGATGTGACATATTGCCATTCAACTATTAGTGACTTTATAAATCATATCAGCGTCGTCTGTGAAACGCATAACTTTATCAACCCGCTACAACCTAAACCATCGCATCCAGAACCAGTTCCTCATATTTGCCACGAGTAGCTAACAACAGCGTCAGACACTATGAATCAAATGTGACCCACTTCCAATGGGACGGTTTAATAATCCTCAATACAATCCTAGCTCCAAATTTGACCTCAAGTTGCGGAGTATGAGTTTTTGTACCCAGATATTTAAAGGTCATTCTCTGCATGTACAAACTTATTGGGGTTAAAGAACTGTGTGCTGACAGATAAGCATACTTCTATTTCGACTGCTCAGTGCCAGAAGTGGGTAAGTGCAATAGCTGCCCTGTGAATATTTGACAATTTACACACAGTATATTGTACTCATCTTCGCATGACAGCTACACATGACAGCTATTGCACTTACCCACTTTTGGCACTGAGCGGTCGATTTACCGTGGAACGTGACTGATACAGTCAAGGATCAAAACAGTGGATTACTATTTAGAATTTTAATTCAATTCGTTTTATTTTCATAAGCACACGGATAACAATTACAATCTATGGCAGAAAAGAACGACACCTGGTTACATTTTGAAACGTTCACAGTGTAAACACGGAAGTGGGGTTCTGATTGGCTGATTCAATCGTCTGACAATCGTAACAACAAACCAATAATCTGATTTGCCGATTGGTCGGCACAGAGTGGTGCTCTTGAAGAGAACACAAAGCTCTGCGTATGTAAGCAGGAAGCTAATGTAACAGAGACGAGTCAAACCATAATTTATAAGAAAATGGTGGGAAACACTAACAATATAAAACAAAAGATTGTATGATGATAATATAGAAGACAAGACATGACGGTGCTCGAAATTTGGAAATAAATTTAGTTATACATTCCTTTATTAGCAATATGGTTTCGGAAGAGATTCACACTGATCGTCACACGTCCATGTTGATCTCGAACTAAGAAAGTATATCAGTAATGATCTCCTTCACTAGTGTACTTCGTTCGTGTGTATTGTATACCTCGACTGCCAACATTAGACCCAGTTTTAACCACCGTTTATCAGTTGGAGCTGGTAGCCTAATGGATAAGGCGTCCGTCTAGAGATCGGAAGGTCGTGGGTTCGATTCCCATGCCGGCACATTCCCTTGCTTTTTTCAAGTTCGGTTGTGTGCCGGTCGGGATTTGTATTTATTTGTTGTCTTGTTTAATTGTAACACTTTGAGTTGGTAAACTGTTCATTCTTTCTTAGTAAATGTCCTGAAGACCAATAAGTTTTAGGATCATCGTTATCAAATACTCTCATAATTATCGTGGAGTTTATGTTTTACTCAGTTGATCTAGTCATATTGGTGCCATACTTTGAATATGTTTAAATATATTTTTCAACTTAATTTTCTTATTTACTAAGGTAACTGATTTACTATTTAAATTTAGATACTTGGATCAAATAATTCACTATTTATTGTATTATCAATGAGTTTACACTTGCAATAATTACAATATTTCCATAAAATATCAGCAATGATTTATTCAAGGTCCTCCAGTCAATGAAGTACAATGACCTCCTTTTAAACCTTGTCATTGCCACGTTAACATCTTGTGCTTTGTTATCTTTTCCTACAGTTTCACTAAGCGGTTTTTAAAAGCATATAAATATTTGTTTCAATATTTCCAATAACCAACAATTTGAAATCGTTTATTGTTGCCATGGTAACACATGCTAGAATAAACACCAGACTTAGTACTTATGGTTACTTGACGGATAATACAGGAGTCAAGTGCCTCGTGTTATATTGCTACAAGAGTATACGTCGTATTAAATATTATCATCTTTTACGCAGAAATATTACACAGTGAAGGGGAAGGGCAATATTAATAGTGACTACTGTTTCTCGGGGTGGGGAGTGTGTGTCGGGGTGGGGTGGGGGTGTGTTTATATTATGGGTGCAACTATTATTGGGTGTGTTTTGAGAAATAACAATACTATTTTATTATACAACCATATGTTTTGGCATAATGGTATTTGCAAACTGCGTGAAATGGAAACTTACTTTAGATGTTACCCTAATATCTAAATGTTTAATAATAATTATGTAAATGTTCTTGCTTGTCGGTGTGGCCAAGTTGGAGTATGTGGGTGTGGGGTTAGTGGGTGTGAAGGGTGGGTGCGTGGAGTGTGCATGTCTACTATAAATGCGACCTACATCTCATGTTGTTTGTGTCGTATTATGCAACAATGTTAAATCTACATAAGAGTACAACCTATTATTGTGTAAATGCTTGTTTGTTGGGGTGACCAAGTTGGTGTGTGTGGGTGAGTGCTGGATGTGGGGTATCTATTTACATGCAGCCCATATTTCAGGAATTTGTCTTGTAAGAACTGAATAAACAACGGGACTACACGAAATGGTAAATTTACTTTAGATTTCAGTCTAATATTATATTTGAATATTATAGTTGTGCGTATACAACGCACAACACACTCACCCAATGCGCCAACACACCCCACTTAGACGCTCACCACACAACAGTAACACCAATAAAACGAGCATTTACACATTATTAGGGCACCGTATAATTTAACACTTATTGCAATGCAGTATCAATATATATACATAAAACTATAGACAAACCATTAAGCGGCTCTATCTAATTGTGCGACTATTGGGATATTCCAGTTGAAATCCACACTACCCCTGTGGAAGATTTTCATCTTCCACAGGGGGAGTATGTTTTTCAAGTGTAATTGGTGTACTCCCCTTGTATTATGGCTTTATCCATATCTTCCACAACTGGAGTGAGTATTTCAAATGGAAGTTACCCAATTGTCTGTTCTGTTAAAAATGTATGCTCCCTCTGTGGTAGACTTTAGCTAAATCTTCCACCGGGGTAGTGTGGATTTTAAATAGATAGCTCATTCTTTGCACGCCTACACCTTACCCGAGGATAGGGGTGGCCGTCCAACGTCGAGGCTAGAGGGTTGTTGAGCCCCGGTGATTTTTTATTTTTAATCTTACAAAAACATTATAAAGTGTTATTGAGCTCATGCTTGATATTTAGATTAAATTTTGTTATTTTCTTTCTTATTTATCCACAATGCCAGTTTTCTTATGTATTTCTTATGTTTTCTTTATGTATCTTTATTGTTTTTGCTCCTGTATCGCGTATCTTGCTTGCGTCTTAATTTGTCATTTGCCACCTTTGGTTTGATTGGATCAGATCATATGTCACAATTATCAGTGGGCTTCGACTATATTTATAAATACGTATTTATAAATACGCATGTGACGGCGCTGCCATACAGCTTACAGACAGGAAGTCTGGAAGTGGCCTTCGACACAGCAGGTGATCTTCTTGTACATTTGAATGCAAAGGAGGTAAACTACACCAGACTATGCAGCAAAATTGTCTATTTTGTTCAACTTTGAGATATTATTGTAAACGTTTCCGTCGATAATTTTTTTACGTCGGTAAATACTTTCAAAATGATGTTTTGATAACATTTACAATTCGGAATCCCCCCTAATAATTTTGTTATTCAATAAAATATAATACTTAAATTTAACACTTAAATTTATCTAAATAGTTCCGAACCTTTTCTGTATAGTGTTCAATGGCATGAGGATTTGGTCACGCTTGCCGGTCTTGATGTGTCGTGTCCATGGGTCACGTGCGTATTTATAAATACATATTTATAAATATAGTCGAAGGTAGCTGATTATATATAATAAGTAGGTCCTATCACAGACCCTATGATCTGTGGTCCTATGCAATATGACGTTGCTTCTGTAATATAATATTTATATCTCTTCACATTGTTTGTATTGTAAGAACTGTAACAAGAAAATACAAATAGTATACAATGGTACTATATCTGCATAAAATGGTGAACTTGCTTTGTTTGCCCTTGTTGTTGGTGGTGCGTTTTTGAAGGGGGGTGTGTGGGGTGGGTGGTTTGTGGGTTTAGGGGTGTTTTGATGCTAGAAGTGTATGTGGTGGGTGGGTTTAATGTTTTAATTATTATATCTATAATTTTATTAAGGAATCATTTGGGGTTGGGTGGGTGGGGTAGTCTGATGGATGAAGTGTGTATGATTGGAGTGTGAGATACATAATTCGGTTTGTCATAATGTATCTGGTTATATCTGTCAAAACACACATAAATCAAAATATATCCTCCGCTGAAACACATCCGAATAAACCACGAAAGCATGACGAAGTAAATGAAAGCACTTGATTAAGTCAATGACCCGGTTATAATGATATGAGCAGAGAGGAGGTTAATAATTGGAGCGCTCGTTCCGGTAAGCGTGTGTATTTACGCATCATATCGCTGTTACATTCAGCTTGTGTTAAATATTTCTGCTCACGATTACGGCACACTCGTCACACATCTCCACCGCTAGCATCCCCAAGATAGTAGTTAACTATGCGCTATAAGTATTGCTTATTTTAATTCTTAACCATAAAATCACAATCTTTTTGAAATAGAAAAAAATGCAAACCGATATTGCAATATGAATTCACAATGCACAATTTTCCCCCATGTTTTTATGTATGAGCAAGATAAGTAAAATTATTCAGTGTATGGTTTTGTGTTATTAAAAATACAGCGAAGGAGATTCTGTTGAGACTCGCGAACACATGCATGTATGTATACTGCGTTTGCATGGATGCATATTGGGTGCCGAACAGCCTGTTTGACTTTTGTGTCACTGCATAAATATCGGGGAGTAAGCACCAGGCCGCCGCGGCGATTACCAATTCAAAGGTGTGCATCCTAAGCACCGTATGTATGCTAAATTTTAAATAGGCAATGTATTTTGATTTCACCATCATTTGCTGCTGAAATTTGTACGGAGACAGACGTGCTAGAAAATTTGGTGTATAGGAAAAAAATTACCGCCAAAAAATACGGAAAATACGAGATAACGCTGTGCAAAAATGACTAAAAAATTTACCGATTTACAAAAAAAGTTGAGTAAAAGTTATTTCAGCGAGCTATTTTATGTCAATTTGTGCTTAATAATTCATGATTTATTTTAGTACTATATCGATAGCGTTTTCTTGTATGGCCCGTATGGTGGGTATTTTGTCTATGATCGGGCGTGGTTCTAAGCAAAACAACTGATGGTAAGTCTAACTTTTTACGTCATTATTTGTAGCATTATTGCGCGCTTGTGGTTTATATAAACTTTACCTGTACAAAAATTCGTCAGATTCATTGTAAGAGTTGGTAGGTAACTACTGAGCCAATACTATGCCTGTTTTAAGCACTTGAAAGTTTTTTCATTGCGAAGTCAAAATAATGATTCAAAATAAAGAATAATTCTTAAATTGTTTTAAAAATAAGTACTAAACGCTTTTGCAAACGCTTTTGTGTTGCAGTCAATGCGCGACTTATGGTAAAGCTATGTATTGGAATTACTTGCAATTTCCTACACTGCGCAGTGGTATTTGCGACTCGTATTTACCAATATAGTATGCTTAAGTAACAAACATACATCGTTGTAATAATACTCCTGTAGGAATACAACACCATTCAAGTGCAACATACTGCTAAATTATTCAACTTATCGGAGAACGGAGAAAAAAATGTTTTTAAATCACAGTAAAATACCTCCGTATGTGTCACACACACGTAACAGTCTTGTGGATTGAGTAATGGCCGCCTTGGGCATGGGCAAGTTTGTCGAGAACTAGATGTTTTGTTTTTCACTCGAGTGGTGTTGTCATACAAGTAATAGTGAAGCCTGTAGCATTTTGGTCAATTCCTATAAGAGTTTGAATGTTGTGATGTTTTTTGATTGACTTCATCCAGTGTTAGAAGAGTTCTATGTGTTGCAAGCCCAAAGTGTGGAGACAACATAGACATTATTGTATTCCACTGCATTTGAAATATACATTCCCATATCGAAGACATGGCCTTCATCTTCCACACGGGGAGGGTGAATTTCAAATAGGGTTACCTGATTCGGTGACTCCATTTGAAATCTACATCCCTTGTGTGGGAGATTTGGGTCATTACTTCCATACGGTATGTATGGATTTCAACTGAGTAGCATATCCCCTCGATTAATGCGGAAAGCCTGATAAAATCATTTTGTTAATGTATATCCTAATACACAATACACGCACGTAGTACTAGTAGCCTACCTGGAAGTAGTACAACATAACAATAAACGTGGAATGATGGTTGTTCTGTCCTCGGGAGTCCAGCTTCTCATCTTAACAACGTTTATTACGTATAGAGAATTCGATAAGACATTACTATTGAATGGTTCTAAACATGAGAAGCTACTGTGCTGCCTATATTGTCTGTCCAATAGTCCAATATTATAAAACAAAATGGGAAATTAGAGGAATGGTGGTCAGGAAATGGTGTAGGTTAGGAAATTGGCATTTCAGTGAATCAAAGAAATTCAGGGAAAGGAAATACGTGTTCCCATATACGTTCTTCCAACACTGTATAGGTCTGAATGATATTCTTTTTAAGACAACTACTGCGGTGTAGATGTGAAGGATTCTCAAAATGACAACTTTGTGATAGATGAACTGTCAATGTTTGACATCAATCTGCGCACATGAAAAAGTACGTACGGTCAGTTCTTAAACAATATAATTGAATACAGAAATAAAAAAAGACTAGTCCTGTCAACCAGACCAAAACTGCCGTGCTGCGCAGGTCAGCAACCAATCACACCGCACCTTTGCCCTGACGTCAGACGCAAACTAGTCTGTTTAATTCGGTAGGTAGCGAAAGATATTACCTGTTGATCAACAATCACTTGTGAAAGATTTGATTCCGCTTTCTCGCATAATTCTGCGCCATTGTTGTGTCTCTATAACTAAGTACCATAAATACCATCTCTTTAAGAATCAACTCGCCAGCTGAGATATGAGCGTCATTTTTACGCAAAACGTAACAATTAAGCTTTGTTGATGTCAGTGATGCGTGTCTGTGTTAAAAGTGTGGTAGACGAAGAATGTCGTCACTTCCGGTATCAAGAAACGCGTTGATTGCATTCACTGCGCATGTCTATGTTCTTACAATCATACTCAGACGCAACACTGTACTTTATACTGTCGCTACCGTATTCCTTTCGCATCATTTTAACAATGTAAAGCGGGATTGTAGAAGAAATGAAAGTGTTGTCCTGAATAGCAGATTGGTGAGGTATAATACATCTCATTTCATGATTTAAATAGTTGAGTCGCTGTGCAGTTTATTATGCGATATTCTGGTCGCGCTCATATCAGCGACTGAGAAAGTCTTTGCAGAGATTTTAGCCACTAGTTTTAATGTTAGTGACATTCCATATCATGCATGGTTGTGATTGTTGTATAACATTTTCTTTACTGTTACCGATGTTAAAATAACAATATAATCCCAACTCACTGGCCATGCCGGTGTCTAACCGGTATAAATCAATCAAACATTACAATTCATAAGTATGCAGATTAGATTTAAGTTTGAGTTAGGGCTAGGATTAGAATAGAAATTTTTAACGACCTCGTAAACTCATAAGCCTTATTGAAATCAGCTAAAGCCTTCTTGTGTATTTGTTCTTAAGATATTGCGTATAGACATTTCCATTTATAATGCTTAATTGAACAAAATACACACTTAACATGCTAATTATAACCAAATGCGATTCTGTTCGGCAACTTCCATATTCAAGAACAACGCGAGACCAGACACTGCTGCAGGACATGCAAATAAAGGGTATCAATTTCGCCATGTGGATCTTGAACTCTTTTATTTCAAATAAAGTGTCAAAGCGGATTTTTATCATAGCCCAAGCTGCGACCATTTTATAGATAGCTGTTCAAATAGCAGCGGCAAAACCAGGAGTTATTCTTGGTGATAATTTTGGATAAGTTTACCAAATAAGTGATTTTTAAAAGTGGACATTTTGTCCCCAAAACTGTATCTTTTTGCGCAAGAGCACACTTTATAAATGTAACAGCAGGGATTTTCACTCAAGTGCGTTTACAGTTAAAGAGAGCAAATGGTATTTTTAATGACATCCATTTTAGAAACTGACCGCGTTAATCAGGTCGTCTTCTTACTCAATGCAGACTAATTGCAGTCTCGGTTAGAGCACATTATTTATTAACATGCTGTTCTCGAAACTATCATAACTATGAACTATCATTTACCTTTGAGAGAGGGTCCATATTGGGTCACCATTAGGACCTTTGTAGCTAATGGATTGGATATACCCGTCCGTACAAGTTTCCTACCCGGAACAAATAAATGCCCAAATGTGATAAGATTAGGTGCATATTGGAATGTATTGATAGGAATGTGATTCGTTGATTTTATATTATACACGTAATGTATAGTAAAACGTGACAATAACATAAATTGTACTTATTGGTGCATAAAAAACCCAAGATGAAAATATTGCAGCCCCCGTAAAGAGATATGAAATCTATGTATTAAAACCTGGAATCGCATTCAATGTTATTGCCCTAGCCATTCTAAACACGTACAACTCCAGGCTATGTGCTATCGGGTGAGATCACCTTCTGTGCGTAAAAAAGGTAATATCTCTATAAGCATTCAATAGCTGCCGAATAATGTTTAAATAAACACATCATGATTTAGTATCCAGGTACATTAGCGTAATGAGGCTATGAAAAGGGTCTCTGGGATAGCTAAAACTAAGTTGACCTTGAATGATAGATATTGTGATTTTTCAGCATACGAAGTACATATTGTTACCAATGCAAACAACTGGTCAAAAGTCACACTGAGTTTTGTGCTGGTAGAAGCAATGGCATCACTGTGGTTGTATCAACCACATCAAATGTGCTTTTTTTTAAATAGATTTATTGTTGTACCTACTTGCTAAACTCATGTAATGTACGCAAAAGGAGAATCTATCTGACTTATATAAATACAGAAGCTGTTGGGGGATACCAACAACGATTCGCAACTGATGATACTGACTCACCTGCTAGCTATGGATGGTGCTTGCAGAAACTTTGTAGTCGCCTACTCCGCAGTCGAATGAAATTTGAATGTACTCAATATGATGTTATAAAGTACGTCCATTCTTGTAAAGTGCCCAAAGTCTTACAATTGTATTTACGGGTGTGCACTCTTGTGATTGTGAAGTTATGATGTCATATTGAGATGGAAACTTTTTATATAGAATGTGGCGAACCGTAAAAAAAATGTTTACTGAGGATGTAAACAGTGTAAAAAACGTGATAACAATTAAGAACCCTTACTGAAAACTTTTCATTCATTCAAGAACCATTACTTAAATTGCGATTTCAATTCATTACTGGATATTCCATTTCAGTATGTAAGCAATAATATTATAATTAGAGTAGTTAACCAAAGTATGCATCTACACGTTCCATTTTATAGCAAGTACGTGTATGTAGCAGTTCGCTGTAGAAGTGACGTAAGACTACCATAGCAATAGATTAATACAATTTTTGACTATATCGCCCTGCACTACAACGTTCACGTTGTATCTATGCATTGAACCATGATGATCACTCGCACTTGTAAGCTTAGTATCTTTGAAAAGAGTGGTATTGTAATCAATCTATGGTTGCAGACATGCACAGGTGATAAATTTCAGTTTCATTTCATTTATGATAAGTGCAACCAGCTTGTAGTGCAGGGCGATATAGTCAAAAATTGTATTCATCTATTGCTACATCTATTGCTGTGGTATTTAATCCGATTATTAGTCAGCGAATATCCTATGTTATTTGGCATCACATCAGGAGCACATTACCATATGCAAAGAAAGTGCTGCCGTGATATAGGCCTATGAGTAAAAAACAATACAATCTATACATAGATATAAATATATATGAGTGTAGCCTATATACTTAGGGTGTCTTTGTATATGTGCTTAACAAAAGGCAGCTTAATGTGGCTCCTGCAGATAACCGTACTTGCATGCACTCACATTGTTGAGTTGTTCTATTACAACTCATTGGACACGTCAAATATTCTAAATATCGTCTGCATAATACTCGGGGTGTCAGTTTAAGGTATGTAGTGGCGGGAAACTGGCTAAATATCGTGTGTATGTTCAGTACTCAGGGTGTCAATTTAAGGCACATAGTAGTGGTGGTTATGATCTAAATATTGTTTGGCCTGGTGTGTCGGTTGAGTTGTCTGTTGTCTGTTTACACTGTAAATCTTCCAATATCGGTTGAAGGTACAAATGCGGTAAATTGATCAAATAAAGAAAAGGTTTCTTGTCGGAAAATCGTGGTTTTAACATGCTAAATATCGTATTTTCTTGGTATCGATTTATGATGCGTCATAATCAGTGCAAGGTGGTTGAATAATCTATCCTCTGTAAAAATTCCAAGACGTGTTGGATAATCTTACCATTTGGTGGAGCTTGGTGGCTTGCACTGGCTAAATATCAGCTATTTAGTGGGTTGTTGGTTTAAGGTACCTAGAGATGATTGTGTTTAATACTTGAACTGTACGGTATTTTTGCGTGTAAAATAATGGTCTGCTTAAAATAATTACTCGACGTAAAACAAACACTGGCCAATACACATGTGTCAATTTGTGCTTTTAAACGTTAGCCCCATGTGAACTTCTATTTACCTCTCTTACAGCGTTTATGATTGGGTAATTGCGTGATACATTCATGTGAATGACCAATTAAAATACGACTAAGTCTACTATAAAATATATATTTGAGGTCAATCATTCAGCTGTACAACTGATTCTTACCATGTTGCTGATTGGCTTAATAAATTGCATACCTTCTTGTATAGCCAATCAGCAGGTAGAATGGTTAAAAGGGGGTAATTTTGTCTCCTTCAAATCATTATTCGAATTATCCACTTTTCGAACATTTTAAAGGATCTTGTAGCTTTCAGGCTTTAGTGAACAATAATTTTTCTACAACAGCCATTTAAAACAATTGCATGAGAGTGCGATATTTTTATTAATCTACTAAAGATTTTTTTCAAAAATTAACTTTTTTGAAAATTTTTTTCACAAAATAGATTTCAATGCAAACTTCATGCTTATGTGAAGTACCAGTCTTCAACAATAACGAAATTTTTATTGCAAAATGGTATCTAAATTTGGCCAATAAGATTACAAATTTTGGCTGCAAAAATTCACGCGCCATGTCCAAGGTTATCGGGTTAAAACAAGTACAATTTGGCGCGAAAAGTGTTAAACTCAGAGAGCTGATATTGATGATGTTCCACCACGTTCCTGTAACTGACTAGTTAGCGTGTGAGGCTCATCTGTCATGTATCGTCATTATGAAATATTAATGGCAAGCCTCAGCGCGGGAAACATTGCAGTAATCATGATGATGATCAAGGGTTAAAATGATCTTGTTTTGCTAGCTTAAATGGCAAGGAACTCTACCTTCAAAAAAAGAACAATATAGTACAAAATATGTAAGGTGCTTTCTAAAGAGAATCGTCATTTTATGCCCTTTTTGAATTTTTGTAACGCTATGACCAGCACATGCTGGTAGAATGCAAATTGGTGAATAGCGCCATCTTCGGTTAAAATACAAATAACGTAATGCGTGGTTTTATGACAATGTATTATAGAAAAGTAAGAAAATGGAATGGCTTTTCTCTCATGTCTTATGCCTAAGTACTTAAAAAATCTCTTTTTTCATCATTGGCGACATCACCATTATCAAAAGCAAACCATTTAGAACGTTAACGAGAGCATCATCATCATCATCATCATCATCATCATCATCACATCATCATTATCATCATCATCATCTTCATCATCATCATCATCACCACCACCATCATCATCATCAACAGCAACAACACCACCATTATAATAATAAATAATAATAAAAGACATTTATTGAAAGCGCACTAATGCATGCAAAAGCGGCCTCTAGGCGCTATAAAAACAGAGGTTTTTAAAACCACAGCAAAATTCAAATTACAAATAAATTCTATAACAATATAATACAAAAGTAATAAACTACAATAGATAAAATCGTACATAAAATCATTATCATCATCATCATCAACTTGCATGACTAAAATAATGAAAAATCATTTTTCGTGTGAACCCGGGATTTGGAAAACGTACACTGATTTCAAACTTGTTTCATCCCCTGCTCATATAAGAAAAAGCATATATTATTTTGAATTCAAAATTGAACTATTTTATGATGATAAGGATATTAAATAAATAAAAACATGCCTAGAAACCAGTGGAGGCACTACGGAGGGGGCAAGGGGTATGTTCCCTTTCATATTTGTCTTGTCCTCCAGTTTGTCACCCACTTTTAAGGCAAAAACCGCAAAATTACAACAATTTCCACTGTGTTGATTTTGCCACCCACCGAAAAAATTCCTGGTGCCGCCTCTGCTATAGTAACGACCTAAAGTCATTGAGATAATATGAATCCAATTCGGTGATTGTTGATCTTCAAACCAATATAGGCTAATAAGAATCAACATAATCGTATAGACATACCGTATAATTAATTAATTAAACAATGTATCTCTAGACTTCTGTGTGACATGTTCTGTCAAAATAGTAAGTATATCGTCAAACGTGTATTACTTTATAATAGCTCATCCGTACTTCTTCAATAATTATTGGTATTATTGTATAAATGTGTGATATTGTTACGTATTTCATTACATGTTTTTCAGTTTCGTCGTCTTTGAAAAAAAAATAGATTGGGTATATTTGTGGGATTATGGAACAATCCATGAGCCTAAAGACAAAAAAATTGATTTACCAACATAATATAAAACAATATTTGTGGTTAGAAATTATTATCATTAGCATTGATCATCTATATGTAATGGTATATATAATACCATCAGTGGCAGGGATTGAATGTGGCACTTGCCCGGTGGTCACTGAGGGCTATAAACGCTTCGGGAAAGTTATAATATGGATGTTACTTGCCCACGTGTCTAGATGTAAATGACCAGTGCAATGGCAATGGTCTATTCCTGTTGAAATACATAACATCGCCAATGGAAGACATGACCTTAATCTTCCAGACATGGAGTGTAGATTTTAAATGGAATCGCCATACCAATTAAGCTAACCCCATTTGAAATACACACTCCCTGTGTAGACGATTGCAGTCATATCTTTTCTTTATGTGTGTATGGATGTCAACTGGAATAGCAGAGTCATCTTTAAAGACACTCGCCTCGTGAATAAAAATGTTTGTAAATATCAGGGCTAGTTGACAACCTTACGGGCAGGTAGTAAGTCACAGCAACTGGTCAACGGGAAAGTTGATGTGAAATTAACGCAAGGCCTGAGCAATTTTAGCATTTCTCTTACCTGAATACTTTAAATTATTATAGAAATTCTGTGAATTGGTAGTCTTTCAACAATTATTACCCCGTATATTCAGTTCTCTCTTTCCCCGCCTTTTTGTAAAGATTTTTAGGACTATATGACAAGTTTCCATACATGGCTCATTTTTACGGTCACTAAATGATGTCTTAAGACAATTCTAGCGGTGTCTCTCTTCGTAAGAATCCTCTAGTATATAGTTCGTCATTTCCTAGTCGCCGAGTTGGCTCCACAACGTGGCTCGCTTGAGCGCGCCCGACGACAACCCCTAATGCGAGGCCTCTAGGCTCAACAAGAGTTATAATGGAGCAGAACCATCTCCTCAACTTCACCTTTAAAGCTTACAACTCACTCTGTTTTCAGAATGTGTGCCGTGACCATTTTGTAAGCTTTTAAAGCCCCACTAGCTAATATAGGTTCAATATTTTGACATAATTTAATACAAATCCACAGAGATCTCCAAAATAATGCTTCTGAATTACCAATTTTTTCGCCATGAATGTGTTTGTTACATGTGAAAAGTCTGCTTAAGCGTGAAACAAAAATAGTGTCAGGGAAAGAGTTAACAAAATTCACGCATGTAGTCACGCGTATTGGTATATAAACCTGACAAGCTGTTATCGCCAATGAAATGTGAAGAAAGAATAGGGGGTAGAAATGGGGGTCAAGAGGCATCTGCGCGGCGTAGCTTGTTACGAGGTTTCGTGTTTAAGGCGCAAAAATGGAGAGCTATATTTTGAGGTATATATTTACGGTAAGCGCGGTGAGTCCAGATGGATGGGTGAGGCGAGTCAATGGCCGAGTGTTCATAAGAAATGTGGTTAAGACTCATAGTCATCTGTGATTATAAAATAACATCTTATAATGAGTGATTTCTAGGTCATTGTTTTATCGCTGCCGAGTGCAGAGTTTGCATGATTTATACGAATTATAGTGGCCGAAATTTTTTAGACTTACTTTCAGTTTCTTCTCCATTGTATCTTCTTTTCGCAGGAGATGTTTAACAAAAGCATAAGACCTTAGTCCCTGAAATTACCTAACTTATTTTTCCAGACTTTCAATGTCAATGTTGTAGCATAATTATCTGCTTTTTACAAGATATTTTTGATACAAAAGGGTTAGTAGTCATTGTCATCCATGTTCGTAACGTGACATCTTCTAGAATGATCTTAAGATCACTTTTACATGTTTAAATACTCTTGAATTATTTTTCAAGGTCACTGTTGCGCTTTTTAAATGGTATTTTAGATACAAAAGGGTGAATACTCATTGTCATCCATGGTCATAACGTGACATCTTCTAGAATAATGTCAAGTTCACTTTAACTCTAAAATTACCTAAACTTATGTTCAGACTTACTTTCAAGGTCACTGTTAATGCAGCATATCTATCAACATGTATTTTACAAAATATTTTAGATACAAAAGGGTAAATACTCATTGGCATCCATGTTCATAACGTGACATCTTCTAGAATGATGTCAAGATCACATTTGCAATGCCCAAAATGATCTTGCAGGCTTACTTTCAGGTCATTGTGTCCGCCATTGTAGAATATTATGCTTTTCACAATATACTACCAAGACAGACTTACTTTCAAGGTCACTGTTGCATGTAGCATATCTGTTTTTATAAGATATTCTAGATACAAAAGGGCGAATACATATTATCATCCATGTTCATTTACATGACATCTTCTAGAATAATCTTAAGATCACTTTTGCATGTTTATTACTCTAGAATTACGTGTACTTATTTCTCAAGGTCATTGTTGTACCATATATCTGCCTTTTACAAGATATTTTAGATACAAAAGGGTTGATACTCACATCCATGTTCATTTACATGACATCTTCTAGAATAATCTCGAGATCACTTTTGCATGTTTAATACTCTGCAATTACTTATACCTATTTCTCAAGGTCATTGTAGCATATCTGTTTTTTACAAGATATTTTAGATACAAAAGGGTATTGTTATCCATGTCATGTTCATAACGTATGCATCTTCTAGAATGATATCAAGATCACTTTTGTCTGTTTAATACTCTCAATGTTTTAAGGTCACTGTCGCGCTTATTACAAGATATATTAGATACAAAAGGGTAAATTCATTGTCATCAAATGTTCATATACATGACATCTTCTAGAATAATCTCAAGATCACTTTTGTATGTTAATACTCTGGAATTAAAATACTTATTTTCAAGGTCGTGTTATGCTTTACACACTATACTATCAAGAAAAACTTACTTTCAAGGTCACTGTTGTATTGTAGCATATCTGATTTTACAAGATATTATTTAGATACAAAAGGGTGAATACTCATTGTCATCCATGTTCATAACGTGACATCTTCTAGAATGATGTCAGGATCACATTTACATGTTTAATACCCACTACTGGCTGACAATACCCAAAATGATCTTTCAGGCTTATTTTCAGGTTATTGTGTCCACCATTGTAGCATATTATGCTTTTCACAATATACTACTAAGACCAACTTACTTTCAAGGTCACTGTTGTTGCATGTCTGCTTTTACAAGATACTTTAGATAAAATAGTTTAGTTAATAGTTAGTTTAAATACTCATTGTCAACCATGGCATATTCTAGCATAATCTTAAAAACACTTTTGGCTGTTTAATATTCTGCATCTGAAATTACTTATTTTTCAAGGTCACTGTTGTAGCAGTAGCACATCTGCTTTTTACAAGATATTTTAGATGCAAAAGGGTGCATACTTAATGTCATCCATGTTCATTTCCATGACATTGTCTAGAATGGTGTCACTACTGGCTGACATTATACCCAAAATGATCTTTCAGGTTTTTCTGTCCGACATGTTGTATTCTGCTTTTCACAAGATATCAGTGCGCGATTTGTAAAAGAGTAGGACCCTTCGTCATTCCTGTATACATACGTGGAATCTTCTAGAATATTGCCATGATAATTTTCACGACATTTGGAGTAAAAAAATTCATGCAAATTGATTAATTCTTTAATGTTGAAAACTATTGCAATTACAATCCAATACCATGGTATTTTTATTAACTAAGAATCATAGTTTATAATTATGACATCTTAGTCATTCTGGGCCATGTTTGCCACAATTAAGAATCATTGGTAATCATGATAGTGGCTATTCTAGTTTAAAGCTATGCATCCCCTATGGAAGACATGGCCTTAATCTCCTATAAATGGGGTGAAGGTTCAAAATATAGAGTCACCCATTCAGGTATTCTCTGAAATTCACACTCCATGTGTGTGGAAGATTAAGGTACATGTCTTCCATATAATGGATTTCAACTTAAATCCTAATTGTGATACGATATTTATGATTATTTATAGTTATAGAGGTCGGCACTTAAAGGGGCATTTCGTGATCCACAGCCTCATCCCCCCACTTTTCCCAAAAAAAGTTGAGATTTTTACACCACTGGATACCTCTGGCTACATAATGTTTATGTACCAAATATTTCTTGCAGATTAATTCGTTTAGCAAAAATATCGCCAAATTTGAATTTCGTTCTGGTGCACCAGAACGAAATTACAACACATTGTCTATGGAGCAGTGTAATACACATAATCATGCATAACTCGCAAACGCAAAATCGGAAACAACTGAAATTTTGGAAATAAGCTTTTTTCGTGGATATCTACTGAAAAATGTCATAAAAAGAGGATGCTAGGATCACGAAATACTCCTTTAACATACATACGTATTACTACCAACGTCTCGGCAACGTTAGATATTTGTTTGCGAAACATTTACAGTTGACCAAAATAGCATAAATAAAATAATATAAATGAATTTACTATATAAAATATAGTTGAAGAAGCAGTTTACAAGGTGTACGTCATTAGATGAAATGACATTCGTTTCGTTTCTTTTAATGTAAACTAGTTTAAGTCACCGAAAGTATTTTATGTAGTAATAGCAATACAATAAATCAAATTTCTAAGTTATGTATTATGTATGTATATTCCTCCCATAAGAAAGCACATTGCTAACACATATCTTCATCCACTGAACTGTAGAATTAAGTAAGTAATTACCGGTGCTCGCCCAAAATGTTTGCCAGTGCTTCATTCCAATTCTCTATTTCCACGGATACCGTAATAAACCCACCCCTCATTCTGAAATATTTAAAACAAAAACTAAAAGAAAACTCATCGAAGCTGTGTTATGCAGATGAAATGACAGTATACAGTTGGGACCCCTGATATCACGTACCGTACTTTTATATTCATACAAGGGTGGTGTGCTAATGGCCGTGTGGTGTACTGTATGACATGGCTGGCTGTCACAAGACGAATTAATCATACCACATTAACAGCGCATTAGAAACAGATATAATGTTGATGTGTGGCTTGTCCAAATGAAATTGAGATTCTGAATTAGAGATTAAATTGTATCGCAAAGTCAGGAAAGACAGCTTTATTTGGGATACGATATATTATTTTGTCACTGTTTCAAGTACGCAAATATACATATTTATAAACAAAATATTCACATATAGGCTACAGGTACCCCCACACCCATACATATTTACCATTCTAAAGGCGGGTCGGAGGAGAGCATAACCTAGTGGTGTTTGCACTAAGATATTGAGACAAATAAAGCTGACACACAAGAGGAATGACATGTCTTCTATAAAGGAAATCTAAATGTTTCATATAAGGGGTGTCATTTCGCCCCCCCCCCTTCCCATTTACATGACTTTTCTCGGGAGGAAAATACCCAAAAGTTTAGTTTTGATATAGTATTGGCCTTAACTCAAGAAATGTAAGACCTATGCAGATATAAATGCGATTTTTAGTTAAATGGCTAAAATCATAGGAAAATGTGGCTCCTGCCATCCCACACGCGCATGAATTACAGGAACTGACAAGACAGGCATGTGTCGATACTTTTAATTAGGATTCAAATATTTTAAAGGTCACATCTATGACAGGAGATATGCTACATCTCAAATTTCACCCATACACACCCCGACACCCCACCCCACCCACCCAACCCATCACCTATCTTTGAACATCTGGACGTGCTAAAATGCTTTACTGCATGCACTTCTCATATTAACTGTCAAACCGTTCGTCAAAACCTCGCTACACCAATTACACACATAATATTTCATGATGGATCATACGTTTCTACCAATTTTTGCATAAAATTCCAAATTTTCATCTTTAACAGTTTAATGCACTTTGTTTACAATGTAGCGTAAAGACAGTGGAATTAAACTGCACAATCACAAATCAATCAATTCATAAAAACATTTCTTTCTTTCGTATTCACTTCATGCAACTCACGGCACAACAATGATTTCTCCAAAAGCACTGACCGTCATCAGAATAGTAAAATAGCATGCATGTAACAAATTTACTGTACACTTATCGAATCAGTTGCTAGCTAATTTGTATGTTTGTCGTGTATTTAGTTGGCGTATCTGTGAGAGAAAGTCACGGATAGAAGTGTGCCGTTTTGGCTATTACAGGTGACAAGTAACTCCGTGAGCGACGCATATGCTGCCATAATAACATGCCAGTCGTTTTGTCAACTTGAAGCTCAGTGGCTACAGCATTAACAACTTTTTAAGTCATGGGTGTTTCTAGAAATTAATACACGCTGTGATGTCAGCACTTGTATTGTTGTAATTAGTCAGAGACACTTATATCAATATGTATGCGTGTTACGTGCACAAAGTTGATCATGAAATTCAGAGATATAGTATTTATCGGTTACTTTACTGTAGAACATCAGCCTGCGTTGCAACCACATGCATGTAATTAGGTAGTCAAATAATAATTTCCTTAATCTTTATTAACTTACATATTATATTGTTCAAATAGGTGCTGGTATATAGGCCCTTAAGTCATAGGTCATAGAGGTGGTTTTGCGAGGAGGTTCGGAGTAAGGAAAGTCTACATTAGTCACAAGCCGCAATGGAGATAATTTTGCGAGGAAGTTCGGAACTAGGAAAGATGACATTAGATAAAAGCCATAGAGATATTTTGCAAAGATTTTCGGGACTAGGAAATTCGACGTTTAGTCACATGTCATATAGATATTTTTTGCAAGGATATTCGGAGCAAGGAAAATTGACATTAATAAATCACAGGCCATACACAATATTGACATTAGATTCCATTCACATGGAGAGTTCTTGATAGGCCTTGATGTGACAAATATTAAGATACAAGTTCTTTGAACTCATGAAGTTCATTTATCGCCATCTTTCCTTAAACATTAATTTAGATTTTCCATGCTCCGAACCTCCTCGCAAAACCATCTCTATGGTCTGTGACTATCATGTCGACATTCCTTGCTCCGAACCTCCTCCCAAAAGATGTCTGTGACTATTGTTGACTTTCCTTACTCCGAACTTCCTCGCAAACATATTTGACTAATGTAGATTTTCCTTACTCCGAACCTCCTCTCAACATCATCTCTATGGTATATGACTAATGTTGACTTTCATTGCTCCGAACCTCCTCCCAAAAATATCTCTATGGTATGTGATGTAAACTTTCCTTACTCCGAACCTTCATCCAAAAAGATCTCTATACTTTCCTTGCTCCAAACTCCTCGCAAACATATAATGTTATTGTTTTGCTTATTCTTTTGTTTTTACTTATTTGATTTGATTTGATTTGGTACACCATTGTAGTAACATATGCCTATCTGTCACATTTTATATCAATTGGGTATATAATTTCAACTCTCACCAAAGCTTTGAACTTCGGCGAGACAAATAAACACAATCTACCAAAACAAGTGTTTTATCTAAATATTCAACGAAGCAGCAAGAAAAATATATTCAAGAAGTGGACATCAAGATCCACAAGTAATACTTTAATACATACATTTTTGCTTTCCACACAAAAAATGACAACTTCAGGGAAGGAATTGGCAATATATTTACACAAGCAATATAAAAAAGGGTGTTTAATCTAAGAAATCTTAGCGACCAACCAAGAGATATTATATATCACTATTTTCAAGTGATGACCAAAGCGTTATCATATGGCCCCTAAGTGGCAATGGCACTAAATTTACCAGTGATACATGCATACACACGCACACACGTGAATCTCATTGTCAACAGATCCACGATATCCAGTAGCTTCGGACAGTTCTTTTTAAGTGGTCAATTTGTGCTTAGTTTATCCTCAATTAGAAGACGTCTTATTAAATTAACCACTGGGAGATTTGAACTATATTATGTTTCGATGAGTAAAATTTTGTAATTATTTAAAGGATGGGGTTTTTGTGATATATGACAATGTAATAATGGAGAATTTATATGTTGTTGGGATGCAACTATTGTTAACTTGTCAATTGTAAAATGGACTTATACAATGTAAATTCATTCCCACATACATAGTTTTCTTTTGAGAATACATTGTATATCACCATTCATTGACTTAACTGTTATTGAAAGATGTTTTGATGTACATGTACACCCCAAAATAAATGTTTAGGTACACAAGATCACGATTGCAATGTGATGATTATGTCATTTTTGGAAACTTCTAACATCTTATTGAAAAAAATCACACACAAAAAAAGAAAAGAAAAGAAATCACATTAATAGTAAATGAGACATAACGTATTTTGAAATGAAGTTTGTTAATTTATGTCAACTATACGCACAGAGACAGTTAGGTTTGTATTTGGGCAATTCCAAACGCATCATTCCGCAACGCGAAGTTTGCAAATGAATTTCTTTTTTAATGTAGCAGCCAAACATGTAAGTGAATACCATAGTGGAAACTATTTTTGGCAAGTGAATGATTAAATCAGGAGAACATTTTCCAAGCCACCCTAATTTCCTAATTTGCATGTGCACCCTTGCCGTTGCCCATTTTAAGGTCTTGATCGCTATGTTATGTAACATTGCATGTATAATTGGCCATATGCAACTTCAAAGACACTAACCATTAATGTTATTTTTTTAATTATTATTCTGTTTATTTTGTCACATATGGAGCATTGTTTGAACCCTTTGGTTTCTTACAAGTATTGTAAATCATTTGCCATGTCTTATAAGACGTTGACAGTCGTATTTTAAGCCTTAAATTTTATCAATTATAACACTTGCAACAGAGCTACTACTTACACCAAATCATATTGCCTTAAAACCAATCACATTCCTCTTGTATGTCAGCTTTATTTGTCTCAATATCCCTATAACTAATATAGGAAAGTTGTAGGTAATTTTATCAAATTCAAGTCATTAACAGCGCACTTCGTAATCTCAGTTAATTGCGTTTTAATCTTAAAAGACACAAGATACGCATGACGATCTAGTCCCATTTATGCTTACACAATTAAACCAATTTATAGTCCAGTCATCAAGGATTAGCGATTGTTGTTCAACCAATAGGAAGAATCGTACCTTTTGGTACAATGATTATACAGATCCACCACATTGGTCAGTTGTCAATCACTTTTCGACAGCGATTAAACTATACAATCACCTTTACCCATGGCTATATTGAAGATCATTAAATACGATGTCATTTTGTCTTTTCGCTATCTACCCGTGAGAGTGAGTTTTATATCAAGTCGAGTTAACACCACGTATTAGATAATTTCCCATTGGTCGTCTTTACTTGATCATCCTAGCCTGACATTTTGGCCAGGTTTAACACCTTTTACCTTACGGAGGACGACCACAAGCTAAACCTTATCTCTTTACGCGCGAAAATCCAAGACAAGTTGGCTCTCTAAAACTGACTAAAACCTTCAAATTTATGTAAATTTCTACAAATGTATTACCTTTTCTAACAAAATTCTTATCCATTTAGTTCAAAGTATACAAATTAACTGAAATATATATGTTTTTGCTTCGTAGTTTTGTATATTTTCAGAAATTTCAAAATACATTGTCTGCTCTTAATATCTTTGGTGCCGAATTCTGCGCCTGTCACATAAAGAGTTACTCTTGTCTGCTGTTTTTAGAACACGTAGTAGCAGATTTTTGTATGCCGAAGAAATTTTACGATGATGGTCACTGTGGTCATCTTTAATTAGAAACATAATAGAGTTTGTATGAGCTCCAGGACAAAACAAGATGGCGTCTCGAGGTGTCATGAAAGTGTTGCCCAAGTTTGGGAAACTTGCAAAAACTTGATAGCATAGATGATAAGGTTCAGCTACGCCGAATTTTAAAGACAGAGTTGATCATCGTATATGCATGTAGTTCATATGACCTCAGCTATACTTGAAAGTTACAATTATAGAATCAAGTAATTTGGATTTTAATATGATATTTCTCTTTTAGTTTAGGGTGTGACAATTAAAAACACAATCAAGTATAACCCAACTAGAAAATCATTGCACATATTAATTGTTGCTTTTGCACATTGGAACATTAACATTTGGAATACTTATGACAGTGTTTTCTTATCAGAAATGATCTGTATTGCAATTTGGTTCAATTGTGTTAGCTATCACAAACCAAAACATCACAAAAGTACATCGGTCTTTCAGAAACAAATACCGCTATGTACTTATATACGTCTAGCCCTCTTCTTTTGTTCCATTATCTATTGTATTTCTTTTGTTCAAAGTCTGGTCAACTGTCGATTATATCAAGTAATGTGGACAGGTCAAGATAATCTGGACAGGTCAAGATAATCTTGGACAGGTCAAGATAATCTTGGACAGGTCAATAAATTTTGAACAAGAGAAGTACATGTTCATATTTAGAAACACTGGCCACATTATTTGACTTTTTGGACATTTCAACAAACTTAAAATGCATCAAAGTTTAATATATTTTACACGATCAGCATAAATTATTATGCAAGTTTATGCATATTAGATTTAAATGAAGATGGTAAACAATACTTGTGTGTATTGAATGACACCAAGAACACCTTACTTGAATAATGCAAATTAGTTTGTATTATGTCTTAAAGCCTGTATAATTAGGACGAGGATGTCAATCTACCTTTGTCCCCCCCCTCTCCCAACTAACGCAGATTCCGACAAAGTAGGTAACAAAACAAGAGCCATGAGGTCTTACAAATTAAGTTCAACCAAGGATATTTTGCACCTAAAATGCAGTACATTACAGGCCACAAGACTAGATGTAGAAAAACTACAACAATCTGCGGCCTAACCCCAACCAAAAAAGGTCGAGGAAGGTACCCAGGAATATGCGTTGATTTGGTTCAGGACATTTGTTCTATAAGTATATTAAAGACAAATATAAATTCTATGGTGTTAAATGAGTTACCGCCATGTCTAGGTAAAACACACCCACTTTGACCTTTGAACTATTTACATATTCATTATTAATATTACGAATATGTATAATCGAGTGGGACATGACCACAAGTGAATTGAATAGAATCTCCGGTTAAAATCAATGCTGTATTGATTTGATTAAATCACTTTCAATTGACACTAGATAAGACTCGTAGACTCAAACGCAGGACACATGGGAAAAATATTACACTGTCTCGGTGTGTTTTTATTTTTGGAAAACCCTAAACTTACACAAGATAATCATATCAGCTTTTCCAGTTTGTCTTTTGGAAAATGAATAAACCATAACAACAAATTCGTTTATTTTGGCTCACCGTATATGTAAGATAAACGGTTCAAAACAGACCATTACCATAGATAATCGGTGTCTTGTTGAGGTATGGTTCGCATGTTAGTCGCTCGGAAGGCTCGACCCCTTCGGGGTCTCGCCTTCCGAGCGACTAACATGCTCACCATACCTCAACAAGACACCGATTATCTATGGTAATGGTCTGTTTCTCACCCTTTATCTACTACATACACTTTGGGGCAGAGTACATGTCATGTAAGTGGTCTTGGGTTGGATCCCGGGTTGAATATTATGAATGTTATTAAACCAGGTTTCCTAGTATAAATTATAGGTGCTACGATTAAAAAACAAATGAAAAATTCAGACGATCTAGGAAACTGTCGATTTTTAAATACCTGCTGACGATACACTAGGATCCACATCATGTTCATCTAATCAGGGCACAGTTCGTAACCCAAATATATTTCTACATGCATTGAATGACCTTTGAAAATTTGGGTACAAAAACTCATACTCTGCAACTTGATCTCAAATTTAGCACTATGATTGTTTAATTGAGGTTATTGTACTATGCCATTGGGATGAGGTCATTGTGGTCCATAGTGATATCTATATGAGCGCAAGAAGACCGTAAGTCCACTTGGCCCCTCAACATGTATGCACTAAAGTTAATTATAGCTTCTTAGGGTTTTATAATGTTTAATACATGTTCCAGGGTGAAAACATCATGAAAGGTTGTGAAAGATTTATTTTGGCCCCTGAACATGAATAAAACATTACCAAACTATACGAAACTATACGCAACTTTAGTGTATACATGTTGAGGGGCCAAGTGGACTTACGGTCTTAATCTTGTGCTCAGGTCTTCAAATGCTAAGATGTAAACGCAAGTAATGGCTTAACTAATCACAGGTCAAAACCCGTTGAACTACTTTCTTCGATTTTATGTCGTCTTTTAGCAGTTTAGTGAGAATTATTTCCTTCCGTTCATTCATTTCGGTCTTAAATGGCATAGAAGCAGACAAGCCTCTTGGGATGTGGCCCTCGTGGAATCCTAGTGGTCATAATTTAATAATCAGAGCGATTATAGGGGGATGTAATGAATGCAATGGATATTTAATCTTGCCCTTGAACATGGATGAAGCATGCCATTCAATATAAAGTCTACACATACAAGGCTTTATCCATTTTCAAGGGCCAAACGTAAATATGTGGTGTTTTCTGCATGTACTTTTGTGCGTAGTATATTGTATACCTTCTTGTAATAATTTTATTATGGTCACTATTATCCACCACATTGGTCAGTTGTCAATCACTTTTCGGCAGCGATTAAAGTATACCTTCGCTTTTACCCATGGCTATCTTCTTATAAATTATGGCAACGGTACTTTATAATAATGAAAATGCAAAACACAAAATGGTCACTATAATGTGTGTTTTCTCCTTCGCAGATGGTCATTTATCATTTCAGAATTTGCTACGCTTGGAAGGTGCTATGATGAAGCCTCGTAAAACTGTATTCTACTCAAAAGTGAGTAAAAACAGCTTTACCCTGCACCTGGTCTTAAGGCGAGTCGAGCTTTTCCCTGCACCTGGTCTTAAGGCGAGTCGGATGGCAGGAGCCATATTTTTCCAGTGTTAGCCATTTAATTAATTGCAGTGTATATCTTAACTCTCTCCACGCTGGTGTCGACTGCAGACGACAAGTTTGTTTTTTTTTAAATCAAAATTCAAAAAATTTCAGAATTGTAAGTTTTCATGACCATATTTGGAATCAGCTTGAAAAATGCATCAAAATGAGTACAAACAAGCCTAATATTGGGTCAGTGGTTCTTAGCTCTTGATATTTTGACAAAAAATCTCAAAACTTGGACTTTTTATGTTGAGGCCTATGACATGGCTAGCACGCATAGCATTAATATCAATGCACTGACCTGATATAGGATATGTATAAAGGAACCCAATAATTGCATTTATATATATTTCCATAGGTCTTGCGGCTCTTCGAGTCACTTTTTCCTCCTCCCGAAAAAAATCATGCACATGGGGTTGAAAATTTACATACTATATCCTGCCCTTTGGTCCATTTTTATAGAACGCATACATTAATTTTGTGTGCCACCTTTACTTGTCTCAATATTTGAGCGTAAACACCGCTAGGTCATATTCATGTTCATATTCATCTCCAACCCTTCATAGTGTCATTATCAATGTTGTTACATACTTTGCAAAACCAACAACTACTGTTCACCATTTGTATACGCCTTACATGTCGATGCCAACCCGGGATGCCGACATTCAGACAACGACGACAATATGACAACTGGGTTGGGTTGGGTTTTGGTGGATGTTAATGTCGGAAATGATGATAGTCAGTGATAGACGTGGTATGATCAGGTGGTGATATTTAGTGTAGTTTTTCAATTTTCTGTCATGCCCTATATAAATATCATTGGATTTTTTAGACTATACCAAGTTCTTTGAAATTATACGTGGTCATAATTATTTGACTCCGCGTCACTGACAATTATGTGCTATCTTCAGTAGATAGCAATAGTAGAGGTAGCAATACCATATGTGCTGTCTTTAATTAGTAGCACTATCTTTATCATATACCAGCATACATGTATATTTATGTGCATTATCTTGAGTAGATAGCAGCAGTCAGTAGATAGCAGCATATATATACCGTATGCTATCTTTTGTAGATTTATGCTTATGTGTTATCTTCAGTAGATAGCAATAGTAGAGGTAGCAACAGATATGTTTATATGTACTATCATTAGTAACACTATCTTTAGCCGATATTTATATGATTATCTTGAGTAGATAGCAGCAGTCAGTAGATAGCAGCATTAACACATACCAAATGCTATCTTCTGTAGATATAATAATTATGCTTATAATTATGTGCTATCTTCAGTAGATAGTGCATCGACTAAAACGAGGGTCAACATTAACTAAAATATTGACCATTTTTGTGATCAAACAGTTATAAAATGACGCATTTTTGATCAAAATGTTGACTCGTTCTTTTGTCGTGAAAAAAATCTAGTATATAGAAATCCTACAGTAAAAAGGCAGGTTTGCGGTGTCACGAGGCTTCTATTTTTACATATTACGTGAACGTCGACTTCCCTTTATAAAGAAAATGATCTTTTCATGCAATTTTTTAATGAAGGAAGTTTTCATCACTCCTCGATATCATCATCATCATTATAACCAAGCGTATTATTTATTGTCATTCTCGCACCATTTGATATTCTGGAATGATTAATCATCGTCAGTCGTTGAACACGTAAAGCTAACTGTACATCTATTCGATATAGCGTCCGCACAGTAGCTTCATGCATCGTGCCCGGCTCATCAGCACAAATAAAACTTTCATAACATTGTCAATTTACTTGATAAGACAGAACAAAACGGCAAGTCATGCCCGCGACCGACACACGTGCCGTGTCCCTTGAAGCTAGCAACGTTTACTCATAGCCGGGTCTTGTTGACCAACGCGCGGAAGGTCGGGCCAATAATATGGCCAAATTATGCCAACTCACGAAATACGGACTGGAAATAGCTTTTTTTTTACTTGATATCGGTATCTAGCCCGGTTTATAAAGTGGTTGTATGAGTGAAATGGCTTCTGCAAGTGAACCATTATCGTTCAATGCTTTAGTAACATAGCTTTAATGAGAACTAGACGTGCATGGCTGGAAGGGATTTCGGCTTGGTAACCTTTTTGCTGGGAATTGAAAAAAGTTTTAAAGAAACACTGATAAAGAAGAGAGGTATTTATGTAGTATTAACAAAATACTGGTACTTTGCTTGGAGTTGCTTGGAGCAAGATTGGTTTTATTTAAAAGTAGGATGAAGAGATTGGTAAGATTAGGCTGTTCCATTTAAAATCCACACTACCCCTGTGGAAGATTTTGGAAATATCTTCCACTGGGGAAGTATATATGAATTTCAAATGGAATAATACATTAGCCAGCTCCATTTGAATTTCATACACCCTCTGAGAAAGAGGGAGGATGAGTTTCAAATGTGTTAATTCCATTTGAAATTCATATACTCTCCCAGCAGAAGATCTTTCCAAAATCTTCCACAGGGGTAGTGTGAATTTTAAATGGAACAGCCCATTGAGGGTACGGTGGGTTTTGGTATATAGTGGGCAAATCGATGGTAGGACTTGTAAATTGATCAGGGTATTGTGATATATGTGTGTATGAATAATGCATAGCATTTTATAAAGGTCCAGTATATGACAACCTGTAGAATTTTGCACCATTAATAGTAAATAAGTTCAATTTGTGTCAAAATGGTGATACATGGAATAATGGGTAACTCTGTTCAAAAAGTGTTTTTAAAAACGTTCGAAATATGATCAACTAAAAAATCATGTTTAATAATTTCACTTTGTTCAAGTAAGTAACCTGAATCGGTGTCATTGGGCTATTCCAGTTGAAATCCACACTACCCCTGTGGAAGATTTGGGAAATATCTTCCACAGAGGGAGTATGTTTTTCAGATGTAATAGGTCAGGGTTAATCAATTTGAAACCCATACTCCCGATGTATTATGGCTTATACGGTATATCTTCCACCACTGGAGTGAGTATTTGAAATGGAAGTTACCCAACTGTCTATTATATTCAAAACTCATACTCCCTCTGTGGCAGACTTTATCTAAATCTTCCACAGGGGTAGTGTGGATTTTAAATGGAATAGCCCATTGCTCGCTTAAATGGCAGGAAAAAGAAGGATTTTAGCCTGCAATATAAATTTATCATCGTTTGTAGAAGAAAAAACAACGCGAATTGTGTTACTGAGAATACATGTTTTAATTTTGTATATACATTCTGTCAAAGATAACTGACCATAACTTTACATAGTTTAAAAGTAATGTTACACTTTTAAAACAGCGTGGTCAAAATTTACCTCGTAGTAGCCAACTATGCACCTCACCCCTAAATTGTGGTCAAATATTAACCACAAAAGGGTCCAAATGTGACCACAATTTAGGGGTAAGGTGAATAGTTGACTACTACGGGGTCAATTTTGACCACGCTGTTTTAAAAGTGCACGTAACCCAACGGTTGCTCATTTATAGTACATAAGAATTTGGTTCTGAGAAAACAAGAAAACATATCAACACAGTTTGTCGCTTCACATCGAGTTAAAACAAAAACAATGTCAATTTAAAAAGGCTGTTTTAATGTTTGTTTTGTCTATTAAAAATATCCAGAATAAAGAAACCAAAAAGTTTTTTTCACTCTTTACGTCTCCGACATTTTATTTTTCAAGAGTGACAAGTACTTTTAGTAAGAAACATAGCCTTTTTACTTTAACAATATAGTTAGCTTAATCACTAATAAAACAAACGATTTTTAAGTGTCATTAATGTAAGTTTATAAATCTTTATATCGAGCTAGCTTATAAAATGAAACTGTATTATTTTAAGGTTAAGAGCTTTTAATTGCGACTAGAAGATAACAACTTGGGGAGACATTATGCCAGTATGTAACAAGTTACCCAACTTACCTTTACAAATGAAAAGGAGTCTTAATTAATGCTCTACATGCTATCCATGCGCTTCAATGGAAAAATTTCAAGTTTTGAAATATTTTCTCAAAATATCAAGAGCTATCTTAAGAACTAATGAATCAATACTAGGCTTGTTTGTACTCATTTTAATGCAATTTTCATGCTGATTCCAGATAATGGTCATGAAAATTACATTTCTGAAATTTTTGAATTTTTAAACAAAAGTAGAAACTTGTCGTCTGCAGTCGATGCCCGCGTGAGGAGAGTTAATTATGACACAGTAAATCATGTCTTTTTATCTTAACGCTGATGTCATACTCGAGTCGCCAATAAGAAGCGATATAAATCTGACAAATGAGCTGGATCGTTTAATGCTACTTTGAAAAGAACAATCAACGTCATTGGTCTAATTTGAATCGCTGAGTCAAACACGTTTAGAAATGCTATTATCATAAAAACTTTTGTCACGGATTATGTTACCATCGTCAATCCTGTTTAATTACCATATTATTTGTTATTCTTTCTTGATAATCGACATAAAACTTTTTGATGAAGATTTTCGCGTATCATAGGGTAAAGCAAACTATGATTTACAACTTCGAAATAAAAAGTCATAGCAGTACAATAAGACAATACCCACTTCACTTGCAATGAACCCATTGTTGAACCAAACAGCAAGATTCCTGTTTTTATGTGTTACATGTCGCTGGAGTAACTCGTGTGCCTACAGTGGTCTTACAGAGTACCCCACGTGCTCCACCTAGTTTTGGCGTCTCACAATAAGAGAGGCGACTGGTCATGTCCCCATCATGAATCATATACCCATTTTAGTAGTCTTAGTCTATACATACCTGATTCGTCGGCCTTTTTGTCACGTGATTATTTAAGATACCTCATGAAGTATTTTGGGAATCCCATGAAAAGAAATTGGTTGTGTAAGTGTTCCAAGCACCAATTCACCCATTTTTTGGCATGTATCATCCGTGTACCCCATGACCTCCCAAGATAGGCATACCTCCGAAGTACATGTATATAGGAACCCATAAGAGAGGGGCCGTTATAGTTTATGTCACCATCACATTTATCCGATTCTTCAACCATTAGTCGTCTGAATTTGTCATGAATCACTATGTGTACCACATGACTGCAAGGTACCTCCGAAGCACGTGTACTATTTTAGGAATCCCATAAGATAAGAGATCGGTTGTGTTTCAATCACCATGATCACATCTAGCCGATTCATCCGTCAGTTTTTGTCAAGCAGCAGTCATTTTTTTTATGAGTCGTGGATTCGACATGTTTCCTGTGCTATTCTAGCCGGTTTCACCTTAGACTTAGTAGTGCACTTTAGTTTTGATACGGTCCCATGATAATATCAGACGAAACATCGATGGGCTTAGGCTACAAACACTTTATAATACGTGTATGGTGACTGTTGACTCGAAAGAGACAGAGCAGTTGTTCTCTTCTCTCTTGCTATATATATTTTTTAACAATTTGTTAAGTTTGTTTTCTGTTAAGGGTTACTTTGGCATACAGAAATTGGTTTTCTGAGCAGATTAAAATATCACTACAATGTTGAAAAGAAACAAATAGCACGTTAAAAGGTACAAAATCATCTCGACTTTTAATATGATAAAACGTAGTTTTTCATGGATTTTTTTTTATATATAATATGTTCATTTTTTAGCTTCCACGCCATATCTTATAAAATATTCCAAATTGTCTTACGAACCGATAAGCCTATTATGATAATTTGATCGAGTTCTTCAAATTTCTTCTCAAACATATACGCTAGTTACCTTTTACAATACCGTACTCAAAGTAATATGAAAAAAACAAAATAGACAAAATTATGCAAATGGACTGGATCTGACAAAATTGATGCAACTCCATCGGTATCAACCTTAAAGTCCTTACTTGCTTATCCTCTTCATCCCATGCGGGACATAAGGCCACAACAAAATTCCTCCATCCAGTTCTGTCTTTAGCCCTCTTCTCTGCCTCAGCCCATGATAACTTTAGTTTCTTGAGTTCTGCTGCCACTGTTCTCCTCCAAATTGTTTTTGGTCTTCCCCTGTTTCTCTTCCCTTGATGTGTCCAATAAAGGACTATTGTTTTAAATCATTCTGACACATGACCCAACCAACCTTAAAGTAAACCACTTATATTAGATCAACTATATAGCAACGGTTGCCATTAGAGCACAGACGTGAGAAAGGATACACATTTTGCCGAAACGGCCATCTAATGACTGTAAGAAGTAATTTAAGTGATTTACGATATAAACACAATATTATCAGCTTTAAGTGTTTACTATAATTATTTTGTAAGTCTAGCATTAATTTACAAAAACAAACCTCACAATGATGTTGCCAATTTATATCAATAAAAACATGCAATTATTACATCAAAGATATCAATTTTATACTAATTTATTCATGACGACGTGTTGCATGATTTCGATCCATATTTTCTTACAAATTATCATACAAACATACCGACATAATTTTACCAAGAAGTCAGATCTGGCTATAAACAGTACGGGAAACCTGTGTATTATTGTACTAGGGGTTAATGAGTACGGTAAGGCCTTGTGAAGAGGGTGGTAACGTTTGGATATAGTCCCATGGTGGAAGCCCTTAGCAAGCCAACAGAGGGATAGAATAAACATAAAGCCTTTTCTATGTCTCCTAAATTTGAGACTACGAGCTGTAAGAAGTGAGCAGTGCGTTGAATATGAAATGATTAAGATATATATGAATGAAGAAATCATGTTATTTTGGTGTGTATGGTTAACGATAATAATATATGACAAATTGGGTAGAATGTGTCTACTACTAATTTCAGAGTCGAGTGTGAATGAGCAGTATAGTATACAGAATATGAAATGATTGGTAATTTGTGACTAAATGACGTTTTGAATAAATCTCATCTCGTTATTTACTTTAGCCTTCTTTAATGCTCTGTATGCTAGCCATAGGCTTCAACATAAAAAGTCCAACTTTTTAGATATTTTCTCCAAATATCAAGAGCTATCTTAAGAAACACTGAACCAATACTAGGCTTGTTTGTACTCATTTTAATGCATTTGTCATGCTAATTCCAAATATGGTAATGAAAATGTACAATTCTGAAATTTGTGAAAAATTTAAACAAAATGTGAAACTTGTCGTCTGCAGTCGACATCCACGTGGAGAGAGTAGGCCTAAGCGGAATGGCTTGGTGTTGTTCTTACATTTTCTTAGCCGAGTGACATTAAAGGGGATTTGCCATTTGGTCTAATACCATTTCGTCTAATATCTATTTCGTTTATATTCATTTTGTCCAAAGTCACTAGGTCTAAAGACATTAAAGACTAAACATTGAGTGCCAGGCCCTCTCTTGTGGCTCTTGTGAGAGAGCGCGGCATGGTTGTTAGATTACGTAGTCAGTCCTCGATTTCGAAACTTATTTATGTATTGGACCGGACAAAAAGAATGCATAGATGCAGTGGTAACATCTGTAGGTTTAATTTAGGCTTTTTATCTTCAAATTGGTAAATGAATCATGAGGGTGATCTGTCCTTCGGAGGTGACGTAATACGTCGGTTCCACATACAGAGAAGCACGTCTTTACATAATATACAACTATTACATCTACTGCTGATAGCATACTACTTCATCAACTATCTACTGCTGATAGCATACTACTTCATCAACTATCTACCGCTGATAGCATACTACTTCATCAACTATCTACTGCTGATAGCACACTACTTCATCCACTATCTACTGCTGATAGCATACTACTTCATCAACCATCTACAGCTGATAGCATACTACTTCATCAACTAGCTACTGCTGATAGCATACTACTTCATCATCTATCTACTGCTGATAGCATACTACTTCATCAACTATCTACTGCTGATAGCACACTACTTCATCAACTATCTACTGCTGATAGCATACTACTTCATCAACTATCTACTGCTGATAGCATACTACTTTATCAACTATCTACTGCTGATAGCATACTACTTCATCAACTATCTACTGCTGATAGCACACTACTTCATCAACTATCTACCGCTGATAGCATACTACTTCATCAACTATCTACTGCTGATAGCATACTACTTCATCAACTATCTTCATCAACTATCTACCGCTGATAGCATACTACTTCATCCACTATCTACTGCTGATAGCATACTACTTCATCAACCATCTACAGCTGATAGCATACTACTTCATCAACTATCTACTGCTGATAGCACACTACTTCATCAACTATCTACTGCTGATAGCATACTACTTCATCAACTATCTACTGCTGATAGCACACTACTTCATCAACTATCTACTGCTGATAGCATACTACTTCATCAACTATCTACTGCTGATAGCATACTACTTTATCAACTATCTACTGCTGATAGCATACTACTTCATCAACTATCTACTACTGATAGCATACTACTTCATCAACTATCTACTGCTGATAGCATACTACTTCATCAACTATCTACTGCTGATAGCATACTACTTCATCAACTATCTACTGCTGATAGCATACTACTTCATCAACTATCTACTGCTGATAGCATACTACTTCATCAACTATCTACTGCTGATAGCACACTACTTCATCAACTATCTACTGCTGATAGCACACTACTTCATCAACTATCTACTGCTGATAGCATACTACTTCATCAACTATCTACTGCTGATAGCATACTACTTCATCAACTATCTACTGCTGATAGCATACTACTTTATCAACTATCTACTGCTGATAGCATACTACTTCATCAACTATCTACTGCTGATAGCATACTACTTCATCAACTATCTACTGCTGATAGCATACTACTTCATCAACTATCTACTGCTGATAGCATACTACTTCATCAACTATCTACTGCTGATAGCATACTACTTCATCAACTATCTACTGCTGATAGCACACTACTTCATCCACTATCTACTGCTGATAGCATACTACTTCATCAACTATCTACTGCTGATAGCATACTACTTCATCAACTATCTACTGCTGATAGCATACTACTTCATCAACTATCTACTGCTGATAGCACACTACTTCATCAACTATCTACTGCTGATAGCATACTACTTCATCAACTATCTACTGCTGATAGCATACTACTTCATCAACTATCTACTGCTGATAGCATACTACTTCATCAACTATCTACTGCTGATAGCATACTACTTCATCAACTATCTACTGCTGATAGCATACTACTTCATCAACTATCTACTGCTGATAGCATACTACTTCATCCACTATCTACTGCTGATAGCATACTACTTCATCAACCATCTACTGCTGATAGCATACTACTTCATCAACTATCTACTGCTGATAGCATACTACTTAATCAACTATCTACTGCTGATAGCACACTACTTCATCAACTATCTACTGCTGATAGCATACTACTTCATCAACTATCTACTGCTGATAGCATACTACTTAATCAACTATCTACCACTGATAGCATACTACTTCGTCAACTATCTACTGCTGATATAGCATACTACTTAATCAACTATCTACTGCTGATAGCATACTACTTCATCAACTATCTACTGCTGATAGCACACTACTTCATCAACTATCTACTGCTGATAGCTACTACTTCATCCACTATCTACTGCTGATAGCATACTACTTCATCAACTATCTACTGCTGATAGCACACTACTTCATCCACTATCTACTGCTGATAGCATACTACTTCATCAACTATCTACTGCTGATAGCACACTACTTCATCGACTATCTACTGCTGATAGCACACTACTTCATCAACTATCTACTGCTGATAGCACACTACTTCATCCACTATCTACTGCTGATAGCATACTACTTCATCCACTATCTACTGCTGATAGCATACTACTTCATCCACTATCTACTGCTGATAGCACACTACTTCATCCACTATCTACTGCTGATAGCATACTACTTCATCAACTATCTACTACTGATAGCATACTACTTCATCCACTATCTACTGCTGATAGCATACTACTTCATCAACTATCTACTGCTGATAGCACACTACTTCATCAACTATCTACTGCTGATAGCTACTACTTCATCCACTATCTACTGCTGATAGCATACTACTTCATCAACTATCTACTGCTGATAGCACACTACTTCATCCACTATCTACTGCTGATAGCATACTACTTCATCAACTATCTACTGCTGATAGCACACTACTTCATCGACTATCTACTGCTGATAGCACACTACTTCATCAACTATCTACTGCTGATAGCACACTACTTCATCCACTATCTACTGCTGATAGCATACTACTTCATCCACTATCTACTGCTGATAGCATACTACTTCATCCACTATCTACTGCTGATAGCACACTACTTCATCCACTATCTACTGCTGATAGCATACTACTTCATCAACTATCTACTGCTGATAGCATACTACTTCATCAACTATCTACTGCTGATAGCATACTACTTCATCAACTATCTACTACTGATAGCATACTACTTCATCCACTATCTACTGCTGATAGCATACTACTTCATCAACTATCTACTGCTGATAGCATACTACTTCATCAACTATCTACTGCTGATAGCACACTACTTCATCCACTATCTACTACTGATAGCATACTACTTCATCCACTATCTACTGCTGATAGCATACTACTTCATCAACCATCTACAGCGGATAGTATTTTTTTGATACTACAAAATGTAATTAAATAGGGTTTTCTTGCAAGAAAATTCACGTAACTCTTTGCAGTTATGCAGTAATATGGATTAATATCTACTTAATTTTCCAAATAATCAAATATATAGGATGTTTCGATAAATTAACAAATAAATTATAAAACAGCCCCACGTTAGAATATCTTAAAATGAAACACCTATAGCTCCGCGCAAACATCAAGTTGAAATAAAAGTATATTGGCATGCTGTTCTACAAAGGTGAATAGGATTTAGTAGCAGTAAGTTGAACATTTGAGTAATGATGGTCAATGCCTATTATTAGAAAGTTAACTAATACTAGGAACATAATCCTCCTTCATATATGAGTTACGTGCAAAAATCAGAAGTTTACAAAAATCATAACAAATTTAAAACTTTGCAACATTTTACAATTATATTAGCATATTTAGAATCTCCGTTAAACACGCATTCAAATGAGTACAAACAAGCCTGGTATTGGTACAGCGGTTCTTTAGATATAAAAATACCAAGTTGATGAAAGTTTATGACATAAACAACATAGCGCTTACTATATAATGACGCAGTTGCGCGGAAAGCCTTACTGTCTAAACATATATGGGCCATGGACACGTCGCTATGTACTTGAACTCAGTTTGAAGGCAATATTGCGTGCGGTCAAATGCCTATTGATTCCCTCATGATATAAGATACACCACATAGACAGAAGAACTTGAAGCAATACGATGACAACAGTGAGGCCTCTAGTTAGAGAAAACAACTCGTTTTGTGAGAAAAGAATAAAGCAAATGGCCGCGGAACTAGCGATTGCCTTAGCTGAATGTGTTGTCGGTTATTGCTATCTACGGTAGATAGTAGCATACGGTTACATGACTGCACTGCATGAGAAGGCTAGTCTATGTATGGTGTGTTCTTGTATTTGTATTATGAAGTTATAACTTGTTCGTTAGCTGTTTGTTTGTATGTTTTGTTGTCTATCTAGCTTTTTGTTTATGTGTTTGTTTGTTTGTTAGTTGGGTGGTGTGTGTTTGTTTTATTTGTTTTGTTTGTTTGGCTTGTTTCCTTTTCTTATTTTCCTTCTTTCTTTCTTTCTTTCTTTCTTTCTTTCTTTCTTTCTGCCTTTCTGTCTTTCTTTCTTACTTTCATTTCTCTCTTTCTTTACTTACGTCTTTCTTCGCCTTTCGTTCTGTCTCTCTTTCTTTATGTTTCTTTCCTTTCTATCTGTCTATCTGTATGTCTGTCTGTGTGTGTGTCTGTCTGTCTGTCTGTCTGTCTGTCTGTCTGTCTGTCTGTCTGTCTGTCTTTCTTTCAATATTTCTATATTTCATTTTTTTCAATCAATATTTCTTTCTCTGTTTGTTTGATTGATTGATTCATTGATTCATTGATTGATTGATTCATTGATTGATTGATTCATTCATTCATTTCTTTCTGTGCTTGTTGCGGACACGATTCACACGATTCTGTTGTTATTAGGCCTACCGATGTTTTACTCTATTTTATCCCCTTCAAATATCAGGGTTTGTTTGGTCTAAAATAATCCAAACATTGATTAAGCATGTGTGGGCCGAAAATCAAACTTAACATTTGCTGAAGCATTTTGTTAAAATACTTATATAATATCAAAATCATCATGAAGCAAAACAATAAATATTATGACATTTTGTTTAAAATGTGAAAAAGAAATCCCCGCAAAACTTCATGTAAGCAAAACAATCCATATAAATAAATACTTCATAAATATTACTGCCCTAAATATGTCCTCGTCCTATTTATATACACAGACGCGTTCAAAACCAATAATTGACCAATTATCTTTATTTCCACTCACGTAGTAAAAGAGCAACTATTTAGCATATATTTCCCTTGCAAATGAGTATGTTTTCAACAACATAGCATACTAAATGTCACATTTGAAATTTAAATCGCCGTAGCAGTGTAAATGCATCGATACACGGAACGCACCCGGCATATAGAGAAACTGAGCTAGTAAGCGATCTGTGTGTGCTGACCCCGCTTTCGGACTCTGTACTTATCATGCAGTCATCGCAGTATCATGGTAGATTCTGCTATAGGTAACAAAAATCAAGAATTACTTCACTAATTAATACTAGGCTTATTGGTACTTATGTTTATATCATTTTTGTTATTAATCAATTATTATTTTTTGAAATATTTTTTGACTTGGGGATAGCGATCGACTTTTGTGGGTTAAACGAAATGACCACATGTCAAATGCGCATAACGCACCGTTAAATCAGGGTAGGCGACCATTATTAACTAGCCTTTTACGGGGACGAATTATCCCTGGTTAAGGGTCTACACCACTTGCTGTATAAACATAGCAAATCATGTAATAAAAGTGGCCAGGGGCTTCTAACGATTAAAGCCAGATTGGCAATCGATTGTGATTGGATTATAGGGCCACCTTTGGAGTATTCAGATTGCTAGTTTACCGCTATAATATGTCACATTTTTGTTTTACTTATTAATAGATTGTAAGATGTATATTCAGACCATATTAAGGAGTATTTTGGTGGACGTGACATGTGTGAAACCTTCGTTGTCATGGTGACGCATTAGGTACAGATCATTTTGGTTTGAATCTAGTATTTCTGTTACATTAAAATGGTTTGGTAACTACAGTTTTTCGGCAATATCATGCAAATTTTAGTTTAAAAAGTCCCAATAAGTAAATTAAGGCGCGACATAATTGACATCTATATTCTAATATTAATAATTTATAATTCCAAAGCAATTAGTCCGCTATAATATCTTGTCTGCTGGCTATATGCTTTGGTTTCGCCAAAGAAAATATTTCATTCTTCTCTTCATTAGCATTATACTCTCTTCATTAGCATTATTTAAATGACATGTTCAAGTAGTTAGTCCACTAATTGTATTGCGACAATATATACGCTACATTTAGATGTCTCAGTCATGTAAGAAGTTATGTAAGAAGCTTAAAAACTTGAATTTGAAGTAATGTATGCATGCAGTTAACCAATATACAATGTTTAACATAGTATGTTGTAGGCTGCATGTATAATTCTGGATAGATGATGATCAGCAGAAGATGACAATAATTTGTTATCAGCAGTAGATAGTCTATAACGTTATGTTTTATCAGCAGTAGATAGTGGATGAAGTATAGTGTGCTATCACATTATATGTAAGTGATGAAATAATGTGCTATCAGCAGTAGATGGTTGATGAAGTAGAGTGCTGTCAGATAGCGGATGAAGTAGTATGCTATCAGCAGTAGATAGTTATAGTAGTGTGCTATATTAGCAGTATTGATGAAGTATATTATGATATCAGTGGTAGATACGTGATGAAGTAGTTTGCTATCAGCAGTAGATAGTTGATGAAGTTGTATGCTATCAGCGGTATATAATTGATGAAGTAGTATGTTATCAGCAGTAAATATTTGATGAAGTAGTGTGCTATCAGCAGTAGATAGTTGATGAAGTAGCGTGCTATCAGCAGTAGATAGTAGATGAAGTAGTATGCTATATAGTTGATGAAGTAGTATATGCTATCAGCAGTAGATAGTTGATGAAATAGTATGCTATCAGCAGTAGATAGTTGATGAAGTAGTGTGCTATCAGCAGTAGATAGTTGATGAAGTAGTGTGCTATCAGCAGTAGATAGTTGATGAAGTAGTGTGCTATCAGCAGTAGATAGTTGATGAAGTAGTGTGCTATCAGCAGTAGATAGTTGATGAAGTAGTGTGTTATCAGCAGTAGATAGTTGATGTTATCAGCAGTAGATAGTTGATGAAGTAGTGTGCTATCAGCAGTAGATAGTTGATGAAGTAATATGTTATCAGCAGTAGATAGTTGATGAAGTAGTGTGTTATCAGCAGTAGATAGGTGATGAAGTAGTTTGCCATCAGCAGTAGATAGTTGATGAGTAATATGTTATCAGCAGTAGATAGTTGATGACGTAATATGCTATCAGCAGTAGATAGTAGACGAAGTAGTATGCTCAGTAGTAGATAGTTGATAAAGTAGCATGCTATCAGCAGTAGATAGTTGATGAAGTAGTATGCTATCAGCAGTAGATAGTGGATGAAGTATAGTATGCTATCAGCAGTAGATAGTTGATGAAGTAGTGTGCTATCAGCAGTAGATTGATGAATTAATGTGTTATCAGCAGCAGGTAGTTAATGAATAGTGTGATATATTGATGAAGAAGTGTGCTATTAACATTAAATTGTTGATGGTGTAGTGTGATGAAGTAATGTGCTTTCAGCCGCAGGTGGTAGGTGACATGGCAAAATGTGCCATCAGCAGTAGGCCTAGATAGTTGACGAAATAGTGTGCTATCAGTTGTTGGTAAATCAATGTGTTATCAGCTGTAGAAAGTTGATGAATTAGTGTGCTGTCAGCAGGAAATAGTTAATGAAGTAGCGAAGTATCAGCAATAGATGATTGATGAAGTATTTTGCTATCAGCAGTAGATAGTTTATGAAGTAGTATGTTATCAGCGGTTGATAACTGATGAAGTAGTGCTCTATCAGTTCTAGATATTTGATGGAGCAGTGTAATATCAGCAGTTTAACTGATATATACAGTGATATGCATTGTATCATTCTGCGGGACATAAGTGCTGATACAGTGAACTATACGGATATTATCATTATACTGTTATAAAGTCCACTACAGGCTATGCTGTTTAATATGGTGCCATTGTAAAGAGTTGATGACTGTGATGTTTTTAAAAGTATACCACAGTCGTTAAATATACTGATAGCATTAGGTGTCTAATGGTTGGACTTATAGATATAACAAAAAGCAGAAATATAATCATAAGGAAAGTGTTCTTTAACATCACACTCCAATTCCCACGATTTAAAAAACAAATATACATTGCAATAAATACGCAAGTCGCCATGCACATTCAACAGCGAATTTTACAATGAACTGCTTCTAAAATTCGTAATCACGAATGACTGAAGTAATCATGTATAAAATTAGCATTTTTGAAGTGAAAGACAAAGAACACAAATAATCTAAAAATACGTTGTTTTATCCAAAAACTCGGCTGTTTCTGCATATGATACAAGATTACCATAATTTCTTAAAGTAAAGATGTTTTAGATGTAAGCTGAAACAAAGCCCCAAACAAGTACATAAAATCCAACTAGCGTGTAAGCCCCATCGAGAGCGTCTATATACCAACAGAGGTACAGTAACATTTTACTCACTTACGCTATATATAATAACCAAGGACACTCGTAACTAATTAGCCAAATAGACGTGCTTGTAACGCAGTGTGATCTCCGTGGAGAGTCCCTAATCAAACTAAGTACCCCGGTGGAATCTCAAAACAATATGGCCGATTGACAACTTTGTCCCACGGGTCCCCCTGGGTTTTATAGTGACGGGGGTCAGTCCGAACGGACTGGTCATTGCATGCTCTCACCCCGGATACGGCTGAGCAGCGTGACAAGATCAAAAATTAGAATATTGACCGCGAGATTGTGCTGCATGTAGTCGGCTTTTTGGGTTGATTGTTTTAGAATTAGTTACATTGTTCTTTTTTAGAAAGACAATGCAGGGAAAAGTAACTTTGAATGATTAAAGGAGTGTTGAGAGGAAGGGGAAAAGGTACTGGAATATGGGAAAAGGGGAGAAGCTGTAGACAAAATAAGAATGGAATGACAGTGAATGAGTGCGATAATGAGTGTATACGTTGGGAAGTGTGGTTAAACATTAGTGGGGGAAAGAAAATGAGGGAGGGAGAGCGAAAGAGGTGGATGGAATGAGATGAAATGAGAAGGAAGAGATATACATTCTAGAAAAAAGGGGATATAAAGAAGAAAATTCAATTGATGATAAAATACAGACAGAGCATAATAAGAAAGGTGAAAGTTTAACTTACGATGTTTTAAAAATTAAAATTATAACTTGACAGAAATTATTCCTAGATAATGAGGTTAAGTTTCATTTTCTGTTTCATTTATGTCTGCCAGAGCCTACTTCATTTAAAGTCCATTTTGAAATATCACATTAAGATTGTTTTTGTAGGGTCGTTAATGAGACTATAATAGAACTACGATTCGTCGCTCAAGTAGTGATTTCTTTTATACTGTCATTTTATGGCGCTATGATATGATTTTAACCAAATATTTTCTTGCATAAAATCAATGCTAATTTAGTATCATATGATATTGAACACTTTTTGAGGGTTATGAGGTACAAATTCTTACAGCTTATGGTCTGTTGTATTGATTAAAGAGCGCCATCTAGAGTTTTCACTTTACTTTTCATATTACCTCTCGTCTTCCGTAGATAGCACACTAAAACAATTTAGACTTACCTTAACCCCATGGGTACTATCTGCTGATTGGTTACAAGAAGACTATTATGTTTTATTGAACCAATCAGCAGCATGGTAAGAGTGGTGTTAGGGTTGAAAAGGATTGAGCTTATCCATAAGCTGTGTTTCAATTGGTCACTAAGATTAATAATATGGTGTAATTAACCAATCACAGATGCTGTAAGAAAGATATTAGTTTGAATGGGTTAAGTCATATTTAATTTAGTGTTTTCATTGCGTAATTTCCGATTTTCAAATTTATATACCGTATAGGCCAGGCGGCGGATGACATGATCGAGCCGGCAACTTGTGAAACCGCCCGGCCGTATATGGCATTTTCCAATATACTCAGTTAGTTTTGTGGGGTTCATTATCGAACCCCAACGGTTTTAGCTTGTATTTATATTATTTATCAACATAGGCCTATTTGTTTGTGATATTTCAAGCGTTTTAAAATTTCAAAATAATCCCATTCAATTACACGGTTGACGATGAAAATGTACTGAATTTAGAGAATGCAATTCGGCCACCACCTGGTATAGGCCTCTAAATAGACAAATAAAGATTTTGATAAAATGCATATTGAAATTGTTTTCTGACATTTTTATTAAGAAAAAAATTGTATTATATGGATTGGTATCCATCAGTTTCCAATGATTATGGACATGACTGCCACATCAAAATGAAAATAATATAGAAGCTACTTTTTTATTGATGAATATTATAAAAGGTCATAAAACTATAAATCCTGGGCATTTCAAGAAGATCCAATGTTACATTTTGAAGAAGCAGGCTTATCAATAAAACTAATGTGTACTAATCATTTTTATACAGCCTACAATGTGTGCCTTATGTATTTACATGACTTTATCAAAATATTCAAAAACATGTCACTCCAAGCACAATACTTGGTGTTATTACCCCATAATAAACAGAAAGAAATGAATTGCATTTGTGCATGAAATAATAACAAATATGTTTTCCAAATAAATACTAGAAGAAATTAATAACATCATAAATAAATATTTGAAACGAAAAAAAATCACTTTAAAGTATCCTTGGCAAAAATATATTATTTATCACATAATTATGTCCATGCTATTATTTCATTATCTCATAATCGTTTTAAACAAATGAAAACAGACAAAGATATTTGCAATACTTTTTACCATGTTTACCCTCTCCATCCGGGTGTCGACTGCAGACGACAATTTTCAAATTTTGTTTAAAAATTTGAAAAATTTCAGAATTGTACATTTTTATGCCCATATTTGGAATCAGCATGAAAAATGCATTAAAATGAGTACAAACAAGCCCAGTATTGGTTTAGTGGTTCTTGAGATAGCTCTAGATATTTTGAGAAAATGTCTCAAAACTTTAACTGTTGGAGCCTATAAGCAGCACGCAAAGCTTAAGTTTTAATTCAGTGGTCACACTTTTTGTGCCAAATCGTGTAAAGAAAATATTTGATCAATACCCATGGCAAAAATAAGAACAATATTTGAGTGACCATCTGCGCCGATATACTCGTGTCCACTTCTGTGGTCATTTCCCTGGTCCGGTTTCCCTTAGGGACTCATCGGACATGGAGGACACCCAATAACACGGAAGCCTGACTCATGTCCATTGCATCCGATTGGTGCTCTGTTATAGCGAGTAACTGGACAAAGCTTCGCTCGTCTGTCTGGACCTTGGTATAACTGCATAGGCCGATATACCAGAGTAGTCTTCAATATTCAATTTTTTGGTGGAATGAAATATTGATATTTTGCCAAATGCTAATTCATGTGGAATTAAAATTAAACATACCTGGATTGAATTTAAACATATCAGTTTATTCTTTTACAAAATAATACTAAATTTACAGATGTTTACAGTGTACTACTATATACTTGATTTAAAAAAGTCGGTATAAGTGTAAATATTCTACCAAATTTGGTTTCCAACTGAAGGCATCATAACTAAAAGATGTTAAGTCACATTGAGTGCATTTCGAGATAAATGGCAAAGAAGGTTGTTATGTCCGGAAAATTATATATATTATAGGAAACTACATAATACTAGTACTCGATTCCAAAAATTCGGTAGTGTAAAGATTATACCAAATTTGGTTTCTAAAATACGGGTTACCGTTATATCACATTGAATACACATCGAGATAAATGACAAAGAAGCTTGTTATATCCATGTAGTTTCAATGCAAGGAGGTGGTTTTGTCCATGCAATTTTAATACTCTACAACAGTACTTCACTATGAAATTTGCACATAGGGTGTAGATAGAACCCTTGTAGCAGAAACTGACACTAACTTATTTCCTGATTTTGTGATTTAAACCCCTGCTAGTTCTGAGGTCCCCAATTGGTAGTGCAAATGGTTTCAATTGTGATGTGTTATAGTATGCTTATTATCTATACATGGGCATCAAGCCTGAGGTGAACATGGAGACGTGATTCCCCCCCCCCCCCCCACCCCAACTTTTTTGGGAAATCTGTCATTTTTTTCAGCCAGTTTTTGACAATTTAAGCAATGTTCCCTCTCCCCACTTTTCTAGACGAACTGACGCCGATGCATTATGAATTTCTGTTTTGCTAATAGTTGTTTTAGATATAAATGCCAAGTTGCTAATATAACATATAAAAGGTTAGAAAGGTCCTTTTGACCCAAGTATATGAACTATGTTTTACCATAGTAGACCTATAATAGTATAATACTCCATACAATTTCATGTAGAAAATAGCTTAGTAATAGTGTTGTAAAAGGGTCCAAAAGTGTCAAAAGTACAACTATTACCACTTCCACAGTATTCATCTTTTGCACATGTATCAATAATTAATTAATCTATGGACTAGCAGTAACGAAATAATGATGTCAACATTTCAAGTTTCAATACAGTAACTATTAAGAATGAACATCGAACTATAAATAAGATTACTTGTCTATGTTATATCGTAAAATATATAAACTAACCGTAAAGGAATTATATCAATGGAGAAGATTGGAATATAGAGGCAATATGCTACCAAAAAAGGCCTGGATGTTAATGATATATAGTGATGATAATCCCCTACAGATGAAGTCATTACTAATCCCATAGGGCTATCGTGTTAATGTACATTTCAATAGAAAAGATTGCTAAGAAGAACGTGTGAGTGAATATCAATGAGGGGGTATGATTAATTGTAGAATGGACAAAATTGCCAGCCCAAATTAGCCATTATCTGGCGTGTTTGTAGACGGAAATATTACGAGGGTTGTAGAGTGCAAGTATACCCCATCTGTAATGGGCTATTCCGTCTAAAATCCACACTCCCCCTGTAGAAGATTTTGGAAATAGCTTCCACAAGGGGAATATGAATTTTGAATGGAATTAACACATTAGGGAGCTCCATTTGAATTTCATACACCCTCTGAGAAAGATTTCCCCATGAATTTTCCACAGAGGGAGGACAAGTTTCAAATGGAGCTGCCTAGGCCCCTAATGTGTTCATTCCATTTAAAATTCATACTCCCCCTGTAGAAAATATTTCCAAAATCTTCAATAGGGGTAGTGTGGATTTTAAATGAAATAGCCCCATAGCTGCCAGGTGTCAGATATGCATAAACTATAGATTGCAAATAGTGCCAAATGTGCATAGGGCAGCTATGCAAGTATGTCGTTTTTTGCACCAACCCGTCGATTACATTGCATGCTGGGAAAAATGTTCTCTGTACTACAGAGGGCGATATAGGGGTGAAAAAGTTTGTTCACTATTGCAAATAATTTTGCCCATGAAGTAGCTTGAAGTTACTTGTGTATGGCAAGAACGGTCAAGCTCCATTTAGAATAGTTTAGATGATCTGTGTTGCAGCCATGCAGGTGGGGTGTGCATGGGGTGCGTTTGTAGGGTGGGTGGGGTGCGTAGGAAGCTTTGGGGTGTCGGATTAGAGGAGGGTGCATGTGGGAGAGGAGAGGTACCTTTTGTAGGGTGCGTTTGTAGGGTGGGTGGGGTGCGTAGGAAGCTTTGGGATGTCGGATTAGAGGAGGGTGCATGTGGGAGAGGAGAGGTACCTTTTGTAGGGTGCGTTTGTAGGGTGGGTGGGGTGGGTAGGAAGCTTTGGGGTGTCGGATTAGAGGAGGGTGCATGTGGGAGAGGAGAGGTACCTTTTGTAGGGTGCGTTTGTAGGGTGGGTGGGGTGCGTAGGAAGCCTTGGGGTGTCGGATTAGAGGAGGGTCCATGTGGGAGAGGAGAGGTACCTTTTGTAGGGTGCGTTTGTAGGGTGGGTGGGGTGCGTAGGAAGCTTTGGGGTGTCGGATTAGAGGAGGGTGCATGTGGGAGAGGAGAGGTACCTTTTGTAGGGTGCGTTTGTAGGGTGGTGGGGTGCGTAGGAAGCTGTGGGGTGTCGGATTAGAGGAGGGTGCATGTGGGAGAGGAGAGGTACTTTTGTAGGGTGCGTTTGTAGGGTGGGTGGAGGGGTGCGTAGGAAGCTTTGGGTGTCGGATTAGAGGAGGGTGCATGTGGGAGAGGAGAGGTACCTTTTGTAGGGTGCGTTTGTAGGGTGGGTGGGGTGCGTAGGAAGCTTTGGGTGTCGGATTAGAGGAGGGTGCATGTGGGAGAGGAGAGGTACCTTTTGTAGGGTGCGTTTGTAGGGTGGGTGGGGTGCGTAGGAAGCTTTGGGGTGTCGGATTAGAGGAGGGTGCATGTGGGAGAGGAGAGATACCTTTTGTAGGGTGCGTTTGTAGGGTGGGTGGGGTGCGTATGAAGCTTTGGGGTGTCGGATTAGAGGAGGGTGCATGTGGGAGAGGAGAGGTACCTTTGTACGCGGGGAGATTTTGTATTGAATTTGCCAAGTCATTGTCAAGAAGTGATGACGGTCTTTTTGCACGGGGTTTCGGGGCAAGGAAAGTCTACATTAGTCGTAAATGAATATCATATTAAAAAGATGTTTGTGATGACAGGGCATATAGTAGTATATTACCTTAAAAATAGGATTACATAGAAAGATACGGAAGTATATCAAAGATCACTCATACATGATGAGTAATCTTGTGAACTTGTAAAATGGATATGTAATGTTTAAGTTTTGCTTACATATACCACTGAACATAAAAAGACAGAAAGAAAGAAATATAAACTTTATTATCTGATAGAGCGTTAAGCTTTGGCAAAAGACAAAAATGTCACTTATGAAACTGAAGACGCCACATCAGGAAATATGGTGTCATTAGAATGAGTTAACATGGTTATCATAAAGTAACAATAGCAACACTCCGCCATGTTTTTATGTTTTGTCTTAAGGGGCGGATCCTTTAAGGAGTCTTGGTGTCGCCAGCCCCCGGCTCACTTCGCTCGACGTAGCCACTTGAACCAAGCGACACAAAGTGTAGAATTTGCCGGCAGTTTCTGGTTCGGAAACCGCCCTGTTCACACCAGTTACTTCCTGCAGATATAACATCATATGTTTTTAGACACACACACTTATACTCTCGGAGTATATATGATCATCAATCGTACTTGTTGACTAAGCAATGTTTTTACTGTATATTCTCAAACTGAGCACCATATTCGATCTGCGATGAGGTGGTGATGCAAAACTAAACACTAGTATACATGTTATATTTCACACAAAAACATAGGTAGCAATAGTATCTATTTTTCTTGAATTTTTGAATTGTGTTTATTCTTAAGGAGCATGGTAAAAGTGTCGCATCAATATTTTGATTTGAATGTCTGGTAGTTTTCAAGTAGCTTGTAGTATTTTTGTAGTCGATTTCATAATATAGTAAACAGAGTGTAGTGTTAAAACACAACTAATGGTTCGTCTATCTTATCGTGATCTTGAACACGATAACCATCAAGTGTTGGTTGACTTTTAGCCCCCTCTCCATCGCCATTTTTTCCTCTTCCTTTTTCGCGTTTGGCTGCCATTTTTTTGAGCATATCGATTTGTTTGTTCTTAAGGGTTACTTGAAAAGTTGAAAACTAGGCCTATAGTATTTCATTGAGGGATATGAAACCTCCTGTGGGTCTACACGTGTTGCATTCGAAGTGTGCAATCGTTTGTTTTTTCAAGACTTTGTCCGCAAAACTTTTTTCTTTCGTATAACTGATGGCAAGATTATGGGTGCATATATATGCTATATATTGGACCACTTATAAGTTCATAACTTTACCATACCAATATTATTATTCATTCGATATAAGGCGATTGTCAAAATGGGTGTCTATAAATTCGGCTACCTTGTACACTCTAGAACCTTGTTTGTCATCTCAGGAGAACCCTCTCTCTTGAACCTTTAAAAAGGGTTCTTTAATTTTGAAAACCCTTAAGAGTTCTCTAAAGAACCGAAAACGGTTCTGTATCATATTTTTAGGGCCATGTCGACGGTTTTGAAACCATTTTTGTTTCTTGTTATATTATAGAACCTCTAAGGGTTCTCCTGAGAGGACAACTTTAGAAACTTTTTAGAACCTTTATTTCTTAGAGTGTATCAAATTTTGTCCTAAAACAAGTTTACGCCTTTGTTATGTCTGATTATCATATGCATATAGATCCGAGCAAGGTATATTGTTGATTATCTTGTTCTAAAGATTATCTTAAAATGTCAGTATATAGTATCAAGAGTATACGGTCATCAATATCCAATTTAGGAATGAATGTTACTTGTAAAGAAACGTATACGCTTTTAACTGCACCATATGTTTAGACCCCAACCAAACGAGTATACATTCCTTTAATATATATAAAACCTTGTTAGCCTGTGATGCTGTTCTTCAGAAGACAGAATAGCCGCATCCCGTATTTCTTATCATCTACCTATGTCGTGTGTAAATTACATGCAGTCATATCTTTGAGAGACAGACGCAAATGTATAGCCTATGTGTAAAAAGTATACATATCTCTACTGCACTGCTCACGGCTTATTACACCGGGAAATTGATGCCATAAGACTGAAATTTGTATAATTATTATCATAGTCTGCATAGTACCGCATGATTAGATGAATTTAAGCTTCACTGAGTAGCGCTAACATTTTACCGTGTTCATGGTTTTACATTATGAGAGCTTGTTCAACACTGCACAGTTTGACCTAATTCAAAATCTGGAGTCTCCAAATCCGGATCAGGTATTCGGACCAAATGTTTAAAAGCATTTAAATATGCTTTAAAACACGTTTGTCCCGATTTTGCGTTATACGACGTATAAGTCGCGTGCTCTGTAAACTGTTATGTGCAATTATGCATACCGTATTAGCTATGCTATACATGTAATTTTAGATGTCTTTCGTATACGTATAACCAAAATCTACATTGGTCCATATTAATCTGGGTTACATAGTTTCGTGTAAATATCCGTTGGAAAGAAGACACCGTTTGACGGTCAAAAACATTAACCTATTATCATTTATGTAAATAATGACATGTTAAGCAGAGAAAATAAAGGTAGAGAAGCGACAGTCCGTACAATTAACGTGCAGACGGCCTATACCGATGTGAGGACAGAAAATGTGACTCTCCTGCTAGTCTCGGGCGCGGGCCAGACTGTATGCGGTATGAACAAAAACATAATTAACTGGTTGTGTAGGAGACTAGCAGGAGAGTCACATTTTTCTGTCCTCTGCTGTCCTCCGGAGTGTCGCGGTCCTGTGTTAAGGGGTTACCCCGGATGAGCGTGGAGACTAGTGTGTACGATTGTCTAAGCAGATTTGTTATGAAGATTAATTGTTTCTTGAAAGTGCCAAAAATCACTTTGAGATATTTGGGATGAATGTTCGGCTCATTTTTTAAGGTCTTAATTATGCACTGTTTATATAGCGTCATACATGTATTGGTAGAAACAGTGACTTTGGTATAAATGATTTTCAAATTTTTGCGTGCATGGTAAGGGGGAGGCTGCGATTGAAACATGGGTATAAGCAAATATAACAAATCTGTCGAACATTACAATTTTTCTCAATTTCGTTTTTCCAATAAATATATTTTTGTAATTAATTTGCATATAATTCCAAATATAGTAAAATGTCTTGGTCATACTGCAGGTCATGAGAACTAAGAAATTATTCTGGGCCTGTACTGTCATGATATGATTATCATATCATATGCATAAACGATTAATACGAACACATCAGAATAATACATAACTTTATGTATTACATTTGTCAAAAAGCACAGACAGAAACCAATAGTGTTCAAAGAGCACTCAACAAAAGGGAAGCCCCAGAGTGTTTCTGATCACACATGACAATTTCATTAACGTCATTTTTAAAACTTTTAAAAGCACCAAAATCAAAGGTAGACAATAAAAATGCGGTTTCAAAGACCGTATTTCATGGACTTTTCTTTGAACACATCACTTCGAAGTTTTTCATTTAATTCAATTTACGTCATATCTTTTTGTTTAAATACTACAGTGCGAAACGAAAAAATTATGAGGAACTTAAAGCATCTTCATATTGGACGGACGACTGATCGGCTATTCCAGTTGAAATCCATCCCCCTATGGAAGACATGACTTTATTTTCCAATGCAAGGGGATTCAGATTTCAAAGGAAGTCACACATTCAGGTAACCATATTTGATTTTCACACTCCCTGTACTGTGTGGAAGATTAAGGTCATGTCTTCCATAGGGGGTGTATGGATTTCAGCTGGAATAGCCCGAAATTTAAACCTACGCATTATAATCATAATCATAAAAGTGTGTTGACTTAACACAAAAAATAATAATATAATGATAAATTAAGTCAATATCCCTAGTAATCTTCGATAGTATCTATTTCTTCCTATAAATCGCGAAGTGACAAAAAGGGGAAACTCTTAAATACGGCGCTTTAAGGTGTCATCTTGACTTATATCAACATTTTGTGCAGCTCCTTGTTATCTTAAAATAAATTTCAAGTATCATCATAAACATTTTAGTTTAAGAAAGACCCTAGAACTCATCAAATTGTCTTAACCACTGTCTATGGCGTTGGTTTAGGCAAACACTAATAGTACGTAGTCAAATCGATCACCACAACGCTTAATACTTTTATAACGAAAACTGTCTCTTAAAAAATATATATTTTCTTTAAAATATTGTTAATAGTTTAACCTTATCTCAACAACCACTGAACCAATACTAGGCATGTTTGTACTCATTTAAATGCATTTATCACGTAGATTTCAAATTTTGACATGACTGATTATAATTTTAGAATGTTTGAAAATCATTATTTCGACTGTCTTGTAAAGTTGACATCTATGCGGAAAGTTGGGGTTAAAAAACGGCAAGTATAGCGCTGAGTCCTGAGTTCTATCTTGCTCTGACCTTATAAGTGTTTAGTTTGTTGTCCACTTCTCAGTGCTAACAGCAAACTTGTCAAGTGTGAAAAAACAATAATTTCGAGCAAAATCACCTCCTTGTAACGTTTGCAAAAGTGACACAAACAGTGGCAAGATTGGGTACTAGAAAATACACACAAAAAGGGAAAATATTTGTGGTGTGGATTTGATCGAGTACTTTGCCGTTTGTTCTGCGTTATTTGGTTTTGTCATTATGATGATGACTGAGATCGACGAGTGTATGCTATATAAGAGGGTCTCGTGTTCAGCTTTATCGTTGCGATGTGTTAACCTTACTTGGTTAAGTTTCGATATTGTGCTGTTCCAGGCGAAATCCTTACACCCCCTATGGAAAGCATGACTTTAGTTTTCCACACATGGAATGTGAATTTCAAATGGGTTTGCCTAAATAAATGACTCCATTCACTGCTATTTGAAATCTACACCCCTTGTGTGGGAGATTAAGGACATGTATTCCATAGGGGTATATGGATTTCAACTGGAACAGCCCATTTACTGACACGTGGAAAACATGATTTTAATTTTCCGCACAGGGAGTGTGAATTTCAAATGGGTTTACCGTTTGAAATCTACCCCTTGTGTTTTTGGAGACAAACATAGTCCATGGAAATTGCAACTTTCTCGGTTATTTTTTCTGTTTTTTTAGGAAACAAAAGATGATTTATATGTGTCCGTGGCCAACACAATGGGCTGTTCTATTTAAAAGCCACAATACCCCTGTGGAATATTTTGGAAATATCTCTCACAGGGGAGTATGGATTTCAAATGGAATGAACATATTAGGCAGCTCCTATTGCATTTTATACACCCTCTGAGAAAGATTCAACCGGAATCTTCAACGGAGAGAGGGTGAGTTTCAAATGGAGCTGCCTAATGTGTATCAAATAGTATAACAAAAAATTAAAGACCAATTCTGAAATTTGCTGAACCATATTATCATGAAATTCAATTTAAAAACACATGTGACAACAACCCATAAAAATGGCGAACATGAAGGCGTAAAGTTACATTTCAACTAACCATAGGTTAACGATACATTTATTATTATTCCAAGTAATGTTCTAAAGAATTATTTATTTTAATATTATTAATTTTCACCTTGAGATCGCCGTTTGAGACATGCTACCGCAAAACCAGGATAAAGTCGGGGGAAATTTCATTATAGCATTTGCCGCTATTATCACTGATAGAAATATTAGCGACTTTGTCAAGGTTTTGTATTGATAGAACTATAGCGACTTTCTCAAGGATCTGTATCAGCAAGTCTTGCATAGTCCTTTAAACAGAGACTCACGAGGACTTATAACAATCTAGAATCTTTATCTCTTTAGCGCAAAAGTACATAACACCAGCATACAACAAAGAGACGAGAGTCCTCACATGTCAAACTCTATACCTTACTTCCGCTTGACAAAGTGTCTGCGATTGGTGTCTGCCACAAAAATCCGGCTATGTTTTCGGAAGACCCGTATCAGAGATACCGAGAAAAGATAAATTCGGACGAGGCGGTGCTCTGCAATTAAGATGATCAGGATGTATATAATGTGGTTGATGTTCTACGGGAATATCGTTCTTAATATGCTCTGTGTGTTAGCCATAGGCTTCAACATAAAAATTCCAAGTGAGGAGATATTTTCTCAAAATATCAAGAGCTATCTCTAGAACCACTGAACCAATACTAGGCTTGTTGGTACTCATTTTGATGCATTTTTCATGTTGATTCCAAATATGTTCATGAAAATTTACAATTCTGAAATTTGTGATTTTTTTGTACAAAAAATTGCGTGGATGGAGAGAGTTAAAGAATCCTCATTATATGATTCGTTCTTGTGTAAGTGCAAAATGACACATGTATGGAATCTGCATACATTGTACGCTACATTTAACGATTTTTTCATTTTTACAGCACTTATTATAGCTAAACTCGTGAGGTAAAATAAATGGGATGTTGGGATATGCGTTGATGAAAACATGTTCATTAGAGCCTTTAGTTGTTTACAGCACCTATTATAGGTAACGTCACAGGGTAATGTAAATGGAATAACCCCCCCCCCCCCATGATGGTCGCCCTGATATTGCCCGGTGATATTGTTGATTTTTAGTCGTTTTTATACTTTTTTAGCCTATTTTACCGTTTTATCAACTTTCTCCGCCTCGAAAGTTGTATTACCCCTCCCCCTTTCCACACCCCTCTGAAAAAGCCCCGATATACGCCACTGCTCCAATCAAGGCTGCAGAAAGTGAATACTCTGGCGTAGATGAATGATATATACACCTATGTCTATTGAGTTGCATTATTACATATAGCAGCCATACATATTCGCAAATATGTCCTGTCTGAATTCAGAAGACATAAACTTACCAAACATACCGATTTTATCCATTTTAATCAAATTTAAAATTCGAAGTATTTC